>NW_015660503.1:96160-103265 GCF_001515625.1 Sinocyclocheilus rhinocerous | reverse complement strand
TAGGTAGATCGGGGGACACATTCCCTTCAAAAGCAAATGTAATCCACTGCGTCTTCAGCGGCTCAGATGTCAGGAGTAAATGACGACTGCTACGTTCATTATTGCATCCAACAACAGAACACCTCGATCGCTTAGGAGTCATTCTTGTCTACATCTGCTCCGGTGGTGAAACAGTAGATACGTTTACATGGACACTTTTTGCTTCCATCGGAATGAATTCATTCTGATTGACGAATCCGAACGTAATGTTTACATGAACGTTAAATAAAGTTATTGGGTTGATATGCGCGTTTATATGTCACAAGTTTCTGATCGGATTTAATCTTTTGACATGCGCACACTGCAGGAATATTTGCAGTTTCCCGCTGTTGTCGCATACTGTTTTAAAAAGCACACATGATATTTATCTACTCTGGGTCCTAATTAGATGACGACCAGCACATGAACTGTTGTGCAGTGCTGCTTACTTTATAAAGCAGTAAAAGTGCCCCTTCCTGCACCCAAAACCAGTCGTCTGTGGATGATAGTCTTAAACAAGGACTGGTGGGACGTTGTGCTGCTCCACTTCACAGACGCTGAGTGAAAGGGGAGTTTTATAATGACTGGACACTCATTTATGACACTTTATTTACCAGGAAGAACAGCTTGTTCTGCGCGTCATACGTCATTACACTATTTCTACGGCACTGTGCATGCACAGTACTTTCCAGTTTCGGTTTTCAATCCGATCAAGTGTTTACATGTCCTCTCGCTCGGATTACAAAAGGAATAAACCACCCCTTACAATCCGATCGAAATTTTAGTCGGATCTGGCCAATTCAATCCGATTGATGTGGTTACATGTGACTTTTTTATTCTGATTGTGCTTCTAGTCCTATTACGATTGGATTAGTAGGGTCCATGTAAACGCAGCTCATGGCAGACTGATAACAGCTCACTCAGGGCGGGTCTAAGGTAAGACACCAGTCCAGTCTGTGATGAAAAGCTAGTGTCAATCAAACAATTGTGGGAGGGGCCTGTCTGTGTGACGTCACACAGACAGGCATCTAAGATCGGCTCGATTTGAGAAAGGGGAAATGATTTAACAAGATTAAAAAAAACACTTGGTGGATCTTTATCATTATAGGGTGGTTGTGTACACACACTGCCAACACACATTTCAGTTCAAACAGCTTGTAAAAGTGCATGTCGCATCCGATGACCCCTCTAAGTTTAGGTATTGGGTAGGTTTATGGATGTAGAATATGGTCATGCAGAATATGTGCTTTATAAGTACTAATAAACAGCCAATATCTTAATAATAGGTCTGCTAATAAGCAACTAGTTAATAATGAGAATTGGTCCCTATGCTAAAGTGTTACCGAAATTACTTGTATGCCGCACATCATAATTGTATAATAAGGGTTGACGTAGGATCAGTGATGAGTGTTACCTGTTTTTACTAAGGTTTTTACAGTGATGCATTACTCCCAAAGATGTCAGGACAGAATCTCCCCTAGACCTGGGATTCAAAGGGTTAACCTAAATTCAGCACGTGTACCTGGCATCTGGTAATACCACCGAACACTGACGGTAAGTTCATTCATTAGGGATGGAAGTCCAAAGAAGTTCTTTGGTCTCAATGGGAGTCCACCTGCTGAAAACACGCACAGACCGAGGTCCACAGGAGGTACGCAGATGTTGCACAAGTTTCTCAATGTGAGGTGGGTCTTGGACTCAAAGATAGCTCGCTGCATATGGCACTAATGCTGGAACCTGACATCATTTCCAGTCTGAAATATGTGTGGCCAGAGAAAGGAGACAGCTCGATAAGTCAAAAACAACTGAACTTCAAATGTGCAGAGGCCATGCTAATAATAGCCATGAAATCAAATGTGTTACACATTTTGACTGCCCGTGAACTATCAAATGTGTGTTGATGAGTTATTGATATTGTTTGTGTCCTCAGTCCAATCACTGCTGGTTGGTTTATGTCCGGCTCCCGTCCTGCAGTTTTTCAAGTCAGCTTTGGTGCTCAATCACTCTTTCAAAGATTGTTTACCTCAAGTTAACCCAGGCCATATGAATATTTTTATGAAGAAGAATCCCCAGGTCTCCACGATTTGGTTTGTGTTTTTAGTCCAATCACTGCTGATTAAGTCTTGCTCTTGTCTTGTAGGTTTCCAAGTCCGCTTTAGACAGCAATGTCTGATTCTCCTTGATTAAAAGTATATGTACTCTGGAAAATGTATTAGTTCTGAAAGACAATTGTTTGTGGCTCTGTTTGTCATGACTGGAAGCAGAGCTGGTTGTTATGCCATATGTGTGTGGTGCATGGACTGTGTGTGTTATGATTAAACTTCCTAATGACCAATTCACCCTTTCCCAATGCAGGGCTCAACTTTAATTAGTAAGTGGCTAAGCAGCTTTGGTAGTCGTTATGTCCATTTCTTGTTTATCCCTCCAAGTCTAACAAACCACCCAGAACGATCACATAAATCAAGGCCTCAAACCTAAAGCAGAAAAATTGCCAAGAGGGGAAGAAAAACAAATTTCAAGATACGGTATATTCTCTAAAAGCACGACTTATGCCATTCTTAAGTAAATGTATCTTGTTTTAATTTTTTTACTGGAAAAATAAGAAAACAATTTGAATGAGATGCGTTTAATTTTCAGCATTTGATCTCTGGATGAAATTTAGATATTTAGATCTAGTTTTTATTTTTTTTATCAAATTTATAGTCTATCCTTGTTGATTACTTATGTAAAATGTAATTTTATTATTAATTCCCACTGTGAACGTTTAAAGGAGCCTGAATGAAATGCATCAAATACTGTAAAGAACAGACCGTAGCATTCCAAGTGCCTCCACCCTGCCACTACGTCACCAGTTCCTGGAGCTCTTTGATCTCTCAGATAAGTGCCATACCTAATCAGGTTAAAGCACTGCATGCCACAGAGGAAGGAAATTCCAGTCATAATGGCAACGTATCTGTTCCGCTCTTATGCGTCACATTCCTTGGGCTAATTAGGAGTAAATATCTGACCCAAGGACCGTCCGTATTAGCCCCTACCAGTGTGGTCCATCTGTTCCACTCGCTTAGCTTTTTTTCCGCTCCTAATTTGCAACACAGATGACACAAAACATAAGGAAGCTCTCCATTGCTTGCTCTCTCTCTCTACCTCCCTCCCTCTTTTCCCTCACTTTTACTCGCTCTCATGCTGCTCTCTTATTCTTTTCAGCCTCTTTCACTCTCAGACATGAGCCCCGATCATTACGGCCGGGCTATCAGTTATTATTCAGCTCCAATTATCTGCTGCCAGTGACCCAAAGGGTTGGCCCAGCATGTGGCTCTCCAACAGTACTTTAGTCATATGCACATCCCTCTTTATTGGGATTGCCAAACCAAAGATACTATTTTTTTTCATGGTGTGTGTTTTAGTGCCTTTTTAAACAATAGCAGGTGTAGGTTCACTTTAGCCTTGAGGTCCCACAAAATGTGACCTAAGATAGATTTTTAATGCTGAAATTATAGTATCATTTTTAAAGAAAGAGCCATTATATCATCGCTTAAACTTAATAGCTGTATGTGGTTAAGGATTGTCAATGATCCACACAATAGAAGGGCAATCGGTTCTGTTTCTCTAGTTTCTATTTGCATTCAGATGAGGCATGGGAAGTGATGCGGTGAGAATGCAAGAAATGTGATATCTGGTATTATGCTATGAGGCACTTCCTGTTTTGCAAAACTTCAGGTTATATTGTGACACTATACACTAGACACTATATATTGTGTTACATTGCAGCAAACCTTAAAACAACGGTATGTTTATGGTTCGAATTCAGAGCTAGACAAGTAGTGTTAATATTGTCAATGGAATTACTACCAAAAATGTTAACTGTTTTTGATTTCATCATTAATATCAAAGATTTTATAAAATGTATGTCAGTATGATTAAAAACATTGTATAACAGTAGTTTAACTTTATTTCAGGAGCTCAAGTTTTCATAGCAATGACAGTTTTAATGTTTTATTTTGTTATTGAATGTTTAAATGTTGACACACACAACAATTTTTCCTAACATAATTATGTCGCTTTAGCACAATTGACATGACAAGATATTGACAAAATTTAGGTAATTTTTGACAAAAGACAAGCTATGACTAAAACAAACAAAAAAAACTATAAAAATTAAGAAAATTTAAGGAAAGACATTGCCTCATACAAACGAGTTAAAATGATGCATTTAAAAAAATACATAAAAATAAAAAATACACTCCTGTATCACTAAAGCTAATAGTTTGGACCTGTAAACTGTACAAGTAGATATCAACTGTTTTTCCAGTTGGATGCTACTCAAGAGCAACACTATTTGAGGCTTGGCCCGTGACTCAAAGAGTGCAATTGAGCCACGGTGGGCAGTAAGGATGGATGGAGGGAGGCTGAGGTAAACTAAAGTCACCACACAATGATTTGTTACCCTGTATTTATGAAGCAGTCATAATTTATGAGGCATTCCTAATACTACTGCACTGGACTTTATGACAGCTGGCTGCTGATGAGTAATGGCCAGTGATGGACATGGTGAGAGCTAAATGTTACATCATGCAGTATACCACTTCATAGAAAATCGTAAGACGCATGGTAAGAAGTCCAAAGTATGCTATAAATTATGTTGAGCTGGATTTCTCTGTGACTTTTATAATTTATGGCCAGTGGAAGGAAAAGAAAGGAGACCACTTAAGTATGAAATAGATCAATATCTTTTAGAAAGGGGCATGAATTAAACGCCTATTAAAGGAACATTTTCTGTCATCATTGACTCACTGTTGTGACTCTCTTTCTTTCTTGGAACACAAAGGGAAAAATTTTAATTTGAAGAATATATAAGTTGCTCATCTACGCATTTAAAATGAATGTTGATTGCAGTTTTCAGATGATCTGGTTCACTTTCTTCCCCCACAAATCACACTGATTCAGCTCTTTGTTCAAGAAAAAAAATATTATAATAATTTGTGTGTGAATCATACCTTTTAAAAAATTTAATAAATTTGATTATATAGTTTGTAAGTATAATGGTAATTGCTCAAGTATAATTTCAAATTAAGGGTGCATTTCAAGTTAATGGTGACTGCAGTTTTCAGTAGATCTGGTTTACTTTTTTCCACAAATCACACTGATTCAGATCTTTGTCCAAGAAAAAAAAGTAATTTCATTTGTGTGTGAATCATACCTTTTAAAACGTCATACATTTGATTATACAGTTCATAAGTATAATTGCAATTGCACAAGTATAATCACCCCCCCCCACCTCAAAAAAATTGTCTGAGCTAGGCCAGACTTTTAATCTGTATTCAGATTAGATATTGAAATTGAGAATGTTTATATAAACATCAGTAAACATCTTGTTACAAATAACTTTATTGCCATGTGTATAAAGTGTCTTGTGTAAACACAAAATAGGGTTTCTTAATTCTTAAGGTACTTATTTTTAATATCTATGTTCCCTATATAATCCTAATTACATTCTAATATTATTTTGAATATTTGGACTTTTAAATGCCTAATTTCGAGTTCTTGTGGTTTGACTCTATTTGAGCGCATTTAGTCAATGTGTGTGGGCAGTGCTGCTAGCCTTCATGTTCTGAATATGCTTTTGACTTGTGGATAGAGGAATGCTCATAAATTGAACATTAGAAGAGTATATAAAAAGGTCACTCTGTCTGTATTTATTCAGGATATGGAGAATAATAGTGTATTGAGCTTTAAATATTTAGAGATTAAATGTGAGGTTCAAAGGCAAAAAAGAAAAAAAAAATCCCCAAAAATGTTTACTTTCCAAAAGTAAAAGGCAAAAAATATTCCATTTTGCCACCATAATTGCTGTGGCAAAAAAAAAAAAAAACATTCACTGGCAACATGCCTGAATGACTGTTGCCCCATTGCATTCACCCCTGCCATAGTGAAGTGCCTCAAGCAGCAGGTCATGACCCACATCAAGTCCTTCATCCCACCCACATTGGACACCTTATCCAGTGCACTTATGGGCAAAACCATTCTACGGTGGATATGATACCACATCATTCATCACACACTTGGCCCTCTCCCATCTATACAATCAAAACACTTATGTTAGAAAACTGTTCATTGATTTCAGTTCAGCATTCAAAGCTACCACTGACATTAACTGATGAAACAAAGGCATTTGGACTGTGCACCACACTGCAACTAGATCCTAGACTTCCTGACTAACAGACCTCAGGCAGTCAGGATCTATGACCAGACCTCCCAAACCATCATCTTGAGTACCGACGCCCCCCAGGGCTCTGTCCTCAGCCATCTACAGTTTAAGCTGCACTGTAAAAAATAAAAAGTTAACAAAACTTAAAGGTTTAAGGCAACCAGATTCAGCAGATTTTTGAGTTTTCTCAACTTGTTTTTGTAGACTTACAACTTTGCCAGGGATGTGAGCAACCATATAATTCAGTTCAGTAATGACACCACAGTGGCAGAGCTTATCTGATGATAATGATGAGACCATGTGCATAGAAGAGGTGAGAGAGCAAGAAATATGAACTCTCTGTATGACAAGACAAAAGAGGTAATTGTTGGCTTCAGGGTATGTCATGTGTCCCACTCACCTCTGCATGTCAGCAGGGCAGAGGTGGACGTAGCCCACAGCTTCAAATTTTTACCTCCCAATCTGCAAAGCTGTCCTGATGCTGCTGAGATTATTTCAATCATACTACCTCACTGCAATACTGCCAATACTGACTTCTGCACAATGTTTTCCCCTAATTTTGTATTGCTTACAATTCATGTTATCCGTACATATAGGTTTAATTTTGCACCCTCACCTTTTTTTGTATAGATGTTATTGTTTTAGCCTTTTCCCTGAGTCAGATTTTAATGTATGGAATATTTTAAACAGTATGAAGATTTTATATGAAGTATTTAAAGGGGTGGTTGATTGCGATTTCACTTTTTTAACGTTAGTTAGTGTGTAATGTTGCTGTTTGAGCATAAACAATATCTGCAAAGTTACGAAGCTGAACGTTCAATGCAAACGGAGATATCATCTTTTAAAATTCTGGCAGTTTAATGCCTACAAAAACAGCTGGTA
>NW_015660503.1:89356-95886 GCF_001515625.1 Sinocyclocheilus rhinocerous | reverse complement strand
AAAAAAACAGGAAAAGATCAGCCCGTTTCTCAGAGAGGGGACAGAGCTGTGTGGAATAAAGGTAAATTATGTGAAAAAGAATGCGTTTTTTTCAAAACAAAGCATTAACACATGTTAGACTACACCCCATAAACACAATCAAGCCTAGAAAAAAAACAGTGAACCACCCCTTTAAGTGAAATAATCATAAACCATTTAAATATTTATTGTGTAGAAAATTATTTGTCATTTAAAACAAATTAGAAGAAATACATAAATATCACTTATATTTTTTACATAATATCACAAAATGTTTTAATGTGCATTCTTCATAATTTTATCAAAAAATGCAGACAAAAAATAGATTTGCTTTTTGTGTGTTTTTAAAATTCACAGAATGCTGGCGATTAGCAAGTAATTTTATTGGAGAATGTTATCAAACACAATGCATTATGTCACGATCTCCAGCTGGAGTGCCTATGAACTCCACCAGAGGGCACTCCACCTCTGACTCTTGCCACTCTATCCCAGACTACATTTCCCATAATCCTTTGCTGGACTCATCATCATTGATTGCCTTCACCTGTATCTCATTACCTCATGAGCCTCACTCTATTTAAAGCCCGGTTACACACACATTGCTCAGTATTGTTAGCCTGTTATGTTTTCTAGTTTCTGCCTTGTCTTGCCTTGCCCTGCCTTCGTGTTTTTTTCTTGGACTGTTTACCTGGTTTGTGATTGTTTGCTGCCTGTTCTGTGGATTACTCTTTTGGACTACCTTGGATGTACTGTTTTTGCTGGTGTTTTGACTCAGCCTGTCCAACTATGCTCTAAATAAAAGCTGCAGATGGATCCTCAACTCTGTTGTCACGCCTCCTATGTTATAGAATACTGAGCCACACCCGGATCCAGCGGCTTTCCCGTGCGTCCCAGGCTTATCATGGACCCAGCACTCAGGTTAGTTCGCCTCTGTCAGGGAATGCGTTCCCTCGAGGACCACATTCAAGACTTTCTGGACATTGCTCACCTCTCTGATTTCCCGGACTTCATGTTGATTGACTTTTTCTGTTATGGACTAAATTAACCATTAAAAAAACCATACTCCCCCGTGATGGTCCTTGAGGGTTGCTATGTAAATTTTTGGACTATGCCTTACTGTTATGTGGTTCCTCCTTCACTGTGATTATGGTCGCCACTCCTATGCTCTCAGCACTCCCCAGTCCAATGGCATTCACACCAGAGCCTCTACACAAAATGGCCACCAACTCAGAGTCTCTCCACAAGATGGCTGCCGTTCCAGAGTGTCGTCCTGTCATGGCCGCCATTCCAGAGTCTCGTCCTGTCATGGCCGCCGTTCAAGAGTCTCGTCCCATCACGGCCACCGTTCCAGAGTCTAGTCCCGTCATGGCGACCATACCCAGTGCCTCAAGGTCAGTCCCAAGGCTTTTGAGATTGGCGTCCAGTGTGGAGGATCCACCGCTGATATCGGTGCTCAGTGCTCCCTGTAATGGGGGTCGCCATCCTGTGTGTTTGGGCCACTCATTGCTCTGTTACTCCTCCTGTGGCCGCTCCAGTCCATGAGTCCATGCCAGAGCCTGCTCTAGTCCTCGAATCAGCTCCAGAGCCCGCTCCAGTCCTTGAGTCTGCTCCAGTTCCCTCGTCACGGCCAGGATTGCCATTCCCTTTTCCTATGACTCCAGTTCCCTCGTCATGGCCAGGAGTGCCGTTTCCTGTTCCTATGACTCTAGTGAGTCCAGTTCCTCCCGAGATGGTGGCTTACGCTGCAGATCCTCTTGAAGCGGTGGCGTCTGCTCTAGCTCCTACCGAGGTGACAGTGTCCTCCTTTGAACTCTCTGCCAGTCCAGCCGCGGCCAAAGAGGCCACCTGTGAACCCTCTGATGGTCCTGTCACGGCCAAGGAGGCTGACTGTGAACTCTCTGACTGTCCTGTCACGGCCATGGAGGCCGTCTGTAAACTCTCTGCCTGTCCAGCCACGGCCAAGGTGGCCATTGATGAACTCTCTACTGGTCCAGCCACGGCCAAGGTGGCCATTGATGAACTCTCTGCTGGTCCTGTTATGGCCGCAGAGGCCGTTGATAACCTCTCTGTGCTCTGTATTCCAGTCCAGCCTGATCTGCCGTTGTGGTTCCCTGCTCCATCAGTTCCACCCTGGTGGTCATCTGCTCCACCGTGGCGATCTTCAGTCCCGTCTGTTCAGCTGTGGTGGTCATCTGCTCTACCGTGGGGATCTTCGGTCCTGTCTGCTCGGCTGTGGTGGTCGTCTGCGCCGCTGTGGGGATCTTCGGTCCTGTCTGCTCTGCTGTGGTGGTCGTCTGCTCCGCCGTGGGGGTCTTCGATCACATGTGCTCTGCTGTGGTGGTCGTCTGCTCCGCCGTGGGGATCTTCAGTCCTGTATGCTCTGCCCTGGTGGTTTCCTGCTCCACCCTGGCATCCTGCTCCGCTGGCTTTGCCTCAGTCCGCGGTTCCCCCATTTCCACATGGACCTGGCCCTCCATCCCTCCCCCTGTTCCTCCTCCGCTCCACCTCCCTCCTGGACTCATTTTTGTTCTCATTTGGGAGTGTCTGGAAGCCGCTCCTTAGGGGGGGGGGGGTCACGATCTCCAGCTGGAGTGCCTATGAACTCCACCAGAGGGCACTCCACCTCTGACACTTGCCACTCTATCCCAGAATACATTTCCCATAATCCTTTGCCAGACTCATCATCATTGATTGCCTTCACCTGTATCTCGTTACCTCATCAGCCTCACTCTATTTAAAGCCTGGTTATACACACACACATTGCTCAGTATGGTTAGCCTGTTATGTTTTCTAGTTTCTGCCTTGTCTTGCCTTGCCCTGCCTTCGTGTTTTTTTCTTGGACTGTTTACCTGGTTTGTGATCGTTTGCTGCCTGTTCTGTGGATTACTCTTTTGGACTACCTTGGATGTACTGTTTTTGCTGGTGTTTTGACCTTGCCTGTCCAACTATGCTCTAAATAAAAGCTGCAGATGGATCCTCAACTCTTTGGTCACGCCTCCTATGTTATACATTATTTGAAAATAACATTGTTTTGGAAATGTTTATGACAAATGTTTGTAAATAAACAAACAAATGTAAATGTTTTAAACTTTATAAGTGCTCATTTCACTAATTTTTTTAAGTTGTAAATTAATATTATTTTAGTGTGTTTTACAAGAAAACACTTCAGTTTTTTCTGATTCAGATTTTCATGTTTAATTCAATGTTACTACTTGTTTCCTTGTAATTGTTTATTAAATTTACTTGCAATTGCTGAGTGAAAATTGTTTCCATACATATTTTTTTGTTCTTTTTTAGTGATAGTTAAAGAAAAAAAATATTTTTATATAAATGCAATTACATTTTATTTATTGGCTGTGATTAATAGTTGCAGCTTGAAAGAAGATGTACAAAATTATGTACTATCTACTACAAAGTCTTTATGATATAGTATGCTACTTCCAACTGGCAAAACAAAACTACTTAACTAAACTAAACAGACTAAATAAAATTACTAAAAAAATTAAACAGAATATAGTTTAGTACTTCAGGATCATTGAGATCCACTAAATAATAATCTCAAATCTTCCCATTGTCTTAGTGTAAGACAAAGTTAAGGAAAAAACAACTGTGCTTTCTACAATGAATACATTTGGAATGAAACTGAATTTCCCTATAAACAGACCTTTAAAAATGATGATCACTCTAATAGTGTTACATGTTGCCCACACAGGATACTGCCCCATGGTAGCGAGCGAGGCATTAAGATCAGTGGTGTGAAGAAACGTAGAGAACGAGAGCTGGGGGCATTGATCTGTGACTGCAGATAGCAGAGAGGCCATGAGGTGTCAAGCAGCCTGCCGGCCGGATGACACCCCCTGCATTCATCCAACACACAAATGATGATCACTCTAATAGTGTTACATGTTGCCCACACAGGATACTGCCCCATGGTAGCGAGCGAGGCATTAAGATCAGTGGTGTGAAGAAACGTAGAGAACGAGAGCTGGGGGCATTGATCTGTGACTGCAGATAGCAGAGAGCAGATAGTCAAGCAGCCTGCCGGCCGGATGACGCCCCCTGCATTCATCCAACACACACAAACCTGCCCACAGCAGACGAGGGTCACTGGCTAGAGCACATCTACTCATTACGGGCTTGTCTGTTTGACGGACACACCCGGTGAGTGTGTCAGTTAGTTTGTGTGTGTAAGAGTGATTGTGTGTGAGAGTTCTGCACCGAGACAAGGTGTGTATATGAACTTGATGTGTGTGGCTCTGCGTATTAATGCAGGTATGTGAGACAAAAACTGTGTGCATGTTCACCTAATATGTATAACTCTATGTGTGTGTGTGAAACATGGTACTCCACAGGGAGATAAGCATCCCAGGTGGTCTGGTGTGGGCTGAAACATGAACGTCCTCAGCGTTTGTGGCATACCTGTGAAGCACAGCCCTCAGACTGGCAGTCTCCATGTTCAGAGGAAACCCTACACTTCACACCCTGTGCTCGCAGCTGGTCCTGTACTCCCATAGGAACCAGGTCTGTCTTTACACGCTCTCTGCTTCTTTACCCAACATGAGCCATGTTATTACCACCACAACCTTTCCGGAACCCCCTTTTTTTCTTGCTAGGTGGTACAAGGATGGATGGATGAATGCGGCAAACTTTGCCATATTGTGTGTCCTCTTAACCCAATCTGTTTTGTCCCCCTATCACAGACATTATTGTACATGGATATGGTATTGTCACACATTTACTAGCATCCCTATTTCAGTGGCAGGACACATGGGGTGTAATATCAGCTAGTCATTTTCTATTACAGTCCTTGTGTGTGTAAGATCCAGGGCACGGGGTATTAGGGAATAAGTAGGCATGCAATATATCATACAGCTTAAAGGAGCATGTGCTTTATAACAAGAGGTAAAAGATCTTTTCATCTCTGCTGCTCAAAACAAGGTCTTCTGAAGGTTAAAAGGTACTAGCTTACTCCATTTATTTCCATTTTTCCTATTTGGTGTTCTTACATTACAAGATATTTTGGCTTATGAGAAAGAGAAATGCAGGGACAAACTAGACAACCCTCTCTAATAGAAACACCCAAACACGTATTTTAACATTCCAGTCTACATTTTATGTTGATTACTAGATAATTAGTAACAAATAATCTAATAATCATATTTAACTGATAATCATAATATAATATTATTATCTAAATGTATGTTCTGGGTTCAGTACAAATTGTCAACATCATAATGTTTATAACCACTGTTAAGTGTTAAGGTTACAGTAACGACTAGTGGACATAATTGGTTCCCATGGGTTTAAAAGCAGAAATGTGATGCTCATATTTTTGTTAAAGCACTTACATGAGTCACTCAATAAAACCTTTATTATCTGAGCTGTAAAACTGTAATTCTGAGTAAGTTTCCTCCCCTTTTCTTGTATCCTTGCCCACATCATGCAAAAGTTACCCATTTTACTGGTGTTACATAGTTACGACATTGAAGATTAAAAATTGGATATAACTTTACACAGCCAAGACTAGTGATTTTATTAAATTAATATGCACCATTCAAAAGTTTGCGGTCAGTAGGATTTTATTTTATTTATTTTTTCTGAATACTTTTATTCAGCAAGGATTAGTGGTTAAACGGATCATTTAAAGCCCCACGGTTCGGCACGCATGTGATCTGCGGATTAATTGCAAAATTTAACCATACTAGAGTATAAGTTTAGCATTTGTTCGTATTTACACAAGCAGGGTCTTAAAGGGACAGCGGCCTATAAATACTGCTGTTGTCATTAATGATCATCAATATAAATTATATTTATAAATTATATTATAATTTAATATAATTAAATATAAATCCGTGGGTCAAAAACCGTAATGTGATCCGAACCGTGAGATTTGTGATCCATTGAACCACTAGCAAGGATGCATTAAAATGATCAAATTTGATAATGAAAACTTTTACATTATTACAAAAAAAACACATTTTATTCATTCAAAGGTTCTTTTGAACTTTCTATTAATCAAATAATTTTTCACGTAAAAGAATGTAAATATGTATCACGTTTTCCACAATATTTTGAATCACCATAACTGTATTCAGCATTGATAATAATGAGAAATATTTCTTGAGAAGCAAATCAGCATATTAGAATGATTTCTGAAGGATCGTGTGACACTGAAGACTGGAGTAATTGCTCGCGAAAATACACCTTTGCATCACAGAAATACATTAGATTTTAAAGTATATTTAAATAGAAAATGTATTTCAATATAATTTCACGATATTACTGTTTTTACTGGATTTTTGATAAAATAAATGCAGTCTTGGTAAGACACTTCTTTTAAAAACAAAAATAAATAAACAAACAAACAAACATCGGCACCAATAGCCTCATGGGCAGCACACCTACATATAGCGTAATATGTCACTTACTTCGCTTCCTGTCTAAACACTGTCCTAAATGGCTATCTAAATAAAAAGGCAAAAATGCCACCAAAAAAAAAAAAAAAAAACATT
>NW_015660503.1:66685-89009 GCF_001515625.1 Sinocyclocheilus rhinocerous | reverse complement strand
CATTTGCAAGGTAGTGCCTAACCCTGTGTACTTCCATAGTAAATGGCAACCCGATCTCATGAAAGTGCGTATAAATACTACGGCAAATAAAAACAAAAACTTGTGGTATTGATATGCAAAAAATTGACTTTAGCGTGTATATGCTACGCAATGGGTAGGATTAGGGTTGTGGGGTAGATGTGCATGCACGCGAAAACTGCGTATTATATGCACGCCAAAGTCATTTTTTGCGTATCAATACCACGGGTTTTTGTTTTTATTTGGCATACTATTTATACGCATGTTCATGAGACCGGGCTCTAAATGAAACCGCTGAAGTTGGGTAGACAGTGAAATGGCGCGTGTGAATGGGACGGGTGGCAACAGAGCCTCATGTGTTGTTTTGAAATTTCCAAGGGCGTAAATCCTGTAGGTTACTAAACACTGGTGGAATGAAAGGTAGAAGTGGATGCTGGCATATATCATCATGAGGTGGGTCCAAATGATGTTTGGTCACACTGAAACAGATTCACCAGTATTAACATGGGATGATTTAATTACAGATAAGGTGGACCAGTAGAGAAGTGCTGACAGCTAAATACAGTGCAGAAACAGCATCTACATGTCGATGAGTGGTAAGATGACAGGAAAAAGAGCAATGAGAGAATCAAATGAGCAGGAATGAGAGATGATGTTAAGGGCATCAGATTAGACAACAAACATTGCACGGTGTTGTTGCCTGTCCAGACCTGTTCCGACGTCATTAGGACACATACTTTCCCCTTTCAGCATCCAATCTCTGTTTAGCAAACATAAACCAAGAAATATACAGCAGTTGCTTTGTGTTTACCCAGTAACCAAGACACATTCACATCACACTTTTCTGACAGGGAGGATTGAAGAAGAAACACCCAACCAGTATGAGGACGTTTCATAAATGAGCTGTGCTGACATTCGATTTTCAGATTTGAGACCTTCGCTTCAAAAGAAACAAAAACATTTCAATGTTTTAGAGTAGCAACTGCATGTTAAGTAGTTGTCAGGACTGAGCTTAAATAGAACAACTTTCAGGTGGTTCCTCAGAAATAGATGTTCATTTTTTCCCTATATTTAGAAGCAAGGGCTGGCCAATCTCACTGTTCCATGTGATTATCTCTTTGTTTAGAAGCATCCATTTAGTTTTCAATTATAACGTAGCACAAAAGTAATGACATGTTATCTTAATAAAGTAGAACCTTGGGATATACCTACAGCCCTGACACTAGCGAGAGTGGGGCCACATACCGAGTGATACCCAATCATTACTGTGGGAAATTAAGGAATGAGTGGAGTTTCATTTGGATCCGAGCACAATGGCCATGTAGCCTCCATTCCTGAAGCCTTTCCGTGGCACTACTGAGTAGGCATTTTTGCTACTTTTTTGCATTCATTCTCTGATTATGGAGGGAAATTGTTGGAATTTTGTGAAATGACAAAAACTAATTTTTGTACTATGTTAAGGGCATAGTTCACTCAAAAATGAACATTCTGTCATCTACTCACACTCATGTCCTTCCAAAACATACTTTTCTTTTGTAAAACACAAAAGAAGATATTCTGAAGAATGTTGAGATACAAACAACATTGGAGCCTGTTGACTTCTGTTGTATGTTCCACATAAGAAAGAAAGTCACTTTGAAATGACACAAAGGTGAGTAAATGATCCCTTTAAAGGGGGCATATGATGCGATTTAAATTTTTCCTTTCTCTTTGGAGTGTTACAAGCTCTTGGTGCATAAAGAAGATCTGTAAAGTTGCAAAGACTAAAGTCTCAAATCCAAAGAGATATTCTTTATAAAATTTAAGAGTTAACCACGCCTAAAAACGGCTCGTTCTAACACACCCCCACATGTCTACGTCACGATGTGGGAAGATTTGCATAACGCCGCCCAAATGTTCACGCAAAGAAAGAAGGCGTAACTTTTATTCTCGCTGTAGTCGACCGCCATGTCGTGAAGGCGCTGTGTGTTTCATGGTGAAAGCGATACTACTTTGGTTGGCCTTCCAAAAGAGGACGATATCCGCTTCGTCATGCCTGGAGCTGATCCGTGCTGGTCGCTGAGGAAATACATAATCTTCTTGCTGTCAATCGCCGGATCGGCTTTCACCGTGGACGAAGCGGAGTCCAACCCGGGGTCGTCACATGTGGTTGCCGCAAGCCCGCTGGACGCTCCTTCGTCGAATCTGCCGGCCGCGCCGTTCTCAAGCCCGCCCGCCTCTGCTCACTCAAGCCGGCCTCCGCATACTCTAGGCCGCGGCTCACTCTAGGCCTCCGGCCTCCGTTCACTCAAGGCCGCTGTGTGTGACGCTTTTTCGTTGTGAAAGCGAAATTCAGAAAGGCATAGAGGAGAAACAATAATGTACAGTATGTAGAAAATAATGTGTTTTTTGAACCTTAAACCGCATAAACACATTTCATTACACCAAATACACAAAATAATGTTCTTTTTAGCAGCATCATATGACCCCTTTAATGTTCATAAATGTTAATGTTTAACAGAGTACTACACTCATCTTGGTAGCATTGTCAAATTCGCCTAAATATTTAATGAGTGAAGATGCAAAAGTCGTGGGATTCCGTGTGGGTCTATTGAAACAAAATCAGTCATCTCAGTGAGTGACGTTATCATTTGAGGAATTATATACCAGGCTTGGATGTGAGCACAGTATATCTTCCTCTGTGCGAAAACAGCAATATCTGTCAGTTCCATTCTAATAAAAAAAAATCCACTCTCCAAAACACACACAGAGTGTTAGCACCTCATCCTTTCTCTCTGTCTCACTCTTTTTTTCTGTTTCTTTCTCTCAGCCCTGAGAAGTTATTAATGCTGAGGATTCATTACAGCTGTTCAAACATGGGGTCGGCAAATGACCCGTGGTTTAGGAAAACACAGTGATTTACTCGGCAGTGTGTGCTAAAATAATCTAAAGGGTAGCGTAATAACATTTGTCATTACTCACAAGATGCCACAACTCACTGGAGAGGAGAGGAAGGGAAAGCGAGAGAAAGTGAGTTGTAGCAACTGTGCCGGAGGGGTGTGGAGGGCAGTAACAAGGAGTAGTTCACCGAAAAACTTACAATTCGGTCTTTATTTTATAGCCCTCATGTCATTTCAAACTCATATGACTTGCTTTCCCGTGTGAAATACCAAAGGAGAAATTCAGAAAAATGTTCTGCTCACTCATTTCCATGTAGTTACAATGAATGGGAACTGGAGCTTTCAAGCTTCAAAAAGGATGTAAATGTACCATAAAATTGTTATAAACATATGTAATATATATCATGTTCTGTGTTCTAATACTTTTAACCTCATGATGCCTACTGTATCATATTCGATATGAACATTTCTAAGGCCTCACAATGATCAAAAGACCTGTTGTACATCAACTACATGCTTTCTGTCGTCTGATTGATAGTTGATACTATCAAGCTAAAGGCATTTAAATATAATTCTAAACTATATAACTATAATTCTAGAGTATAATTTATTTTGCTGTGCAATCTTTACTGATTTTTATTAAATAAATGTAAGAAAAACTTGTTTATTGTTAATAATATTGTTAGTAATATTTCAAGATGAACACTTGTTGGACTAAAGCAACTTAGGTTTACTTGATTATCCATTTTTTAATAGATAAATGAAGTTAAAATGTGAATATCAAATATGCTGCATCGGGCTTCTGAGGAACATTTATTTGTACATCTTTCAATCATATTACTTTGCATTGCATTACAAAAATTACAGAGCTTTGTTGATAAAACTAAGTATGTAGATGTCATCTTAAAACGTAAGATTGGGAGATATAGAGTGACAACTAATAGTTATATTCATTTTATGTAGATGGTATGCTATACTGTTATAAAAAATATAATTGATTTACATGACAGGTTATCAGAAATGGATTTTATAATAATCCTATTTTTTGGCCATATAAATATCAGCAACTGCACCAGGTTGCATATTTTGGCTCAGTTTGGGCCTCTAAATTTAATTGATGTATTATTTTCCTCTTCGAGCGTGAGCTTTGTTGTATTATTATTTCATATGTCAGGCTTTACGGGGTTAAAGCCATACAGTTGTGTGAGAAACTAAGCAAACTTTAAGACGTTATTCTCTGATAATCTTCCTCTCCAGTCATTCGTCATTGACAGATAACCGAGTCAGAGATCTGAACTTGGGAAGTGAAACTGAAGTGATTCTGAATTGCGAATGAATCATTCAGACAGATTTTGTAAAGCGAATCACCTAATACAATCATTAACCCTCATGAACATGCCAAATTCAAGATGTCAATGAGGACCAGATCAGTTATGAATGGTTTTGTGAACAGGATAAATAATTGAAAAGATTTGACTCAAATAAATGATTTGTTAAAAAAAAAACTGTCTCATGAACTTGTCAGATGTCAGGATTTTAAAAGAAATTTGGTTTGTTTCTCACAATAATCTACATTATGGCTTGAGAACAATAGAGTGCATGGGTCATTATATACTTTTATGGAGATTTATTGACCATTTGGAGCTTGACAGCACCAGAACAGCATGAGAATGAGTCAACTGTAACATATATATTTTTTAATTTTTGGGTGAACTACTGCTTTAAAAGCCATGGTCCAGAATCCCATTTCAGGAGAGGCAAGCAGTGCAGGATGTGACTGAACCCCAGAAGGGTCTTTCTCAAAATCCTGTCGCCTTCATCTCTCAAGGAGGTCCGAGTTTTCCACAAAGATCACGGCAGCCCACATCACCTGTTTAAAGGCCAAAGACAGAACCTGTGTCACTCTGCCACCATCCACCCCCTCTCTCTTCGTGACTCTTTCATAATAATTAGCATGAAACACCCTGCCACCATCATGGCTAAAACCACATGGTTTCATTGGGCACCAGTGGCCAAACAAACCCTCCCTCTGAGGAGGGACACATGGGTATGTGTCACACTTGGAAGCCTCTCTGCCATTACCAATTTCTTCCAGGGAACGAGGGAGTGAGAAAGAAAGAAACAAGTGAGGGAGCACAGGAATAGCGAGAGCAGGAAGAGATTGAAGCTGTGGCCCACTAAGCTGTCTTGCATTAGCAGTGTCACTCCGTGTTTATGCTTCTGTTGTATTTTCCAGGCTTTAATTGAAAGAGGTTAGAAAGAAGCGGAACGTCAGTCACTCCATTGTTTCTTTGTTGTTGTTGTTGTTACTGAGCAGTGGTCTGACGATGGAGATCCACCCTTAGGATAATACACATGCCGCCACAAGAAGCTCTGTGAGTGTGGAGAATGGGCCCCTTGACATTAAATTATGCTGTCCACAAGTTGATGAATTCAACTCCATTTTCTTCCACAAACAAAACGCTTGATGCACATATCATCAAGAGCTCTCTAACACAAACAAATGCCATCATCAGCTGTGCATGTTTTGGGTTACCTAATATTCGCTGTGAAAACAAAATGGCTTTCCTGAATGGGGAGTTGGGTAGTTACACTTTAATTCACATTGACAGTGCGTAGAATAGCGATGTGATTCAGTGTAGTATTTGTGGACAAGGTGCAAAGTTAAAATTCAGGCAGAATCAGAGTATATACCAACATTAAAATGTGGTCACACTTTAATTTAATGTCCAGTTCTCACTATTAACTATGACTTTTGCCTCAATAAACTTCTGATTGCTGCCTATTAATAGTTAGTAAGGTTGTCAAGTTAAGGTGTAGGGTGGGATTAAGGGATCTAAAATATGGTCATGCAGAATAAGACATTCATATGTGCTTTATAAGTACTAAAAAATTAAACAGCCAATATGCTAGTATGCATGCTAACAAAGACTAGAGAAACACAAAGGCGGTTCACTCCTATTACTTATGAATGGGAGAAACTGCAATGCGCAATATGACGGTATAGTCACGTTTTCTGAATAAAATAGCCAATCGCTGATCAGTAAAGTCATTGCGTCACTGTAGCTGCCATTAGAAGCTCCTGTTCCCATAGAAACCTGAGAGAATCGCACTCATAGTCATCAGAGATTGTCTTACTATTGGGAGATGAGAGGGTCTGTATTACTTATTATTGGAGAAAGCGTAACGGATAACTTGGATCACGTGTGCCTTAATAACCAATCGCATTACAGCCTTGACTTCATTGAAAGTCGGAGTTTTATGACACTCAATTGCCGTTTACAGATACCATAGGAATGAATGAGAAGTGTCATAAGCTCAATCCCACCTGTCGCAAAAAGTCAGTGACTTCTCTTATAAAACAGCATTTTTTTGTAGTAAACTCTAAAAATAGTTAAATCCAAAAGTATTGTTTAGTGTAAAACATGTTGAAGATTAGCAGATGGCTGGTCTAGCTTGAAAAATAGAAAAATTGAACAGCATTCAGGGGGCAGTTCATTTGAGATTTTGTTGCTGATTTGAAATATGTAATTTAATTGCGAATTTAGCAAGCAGTTCTTGAGATTTCAGGATTCCCCCATTCATTTAGATAGGACCTGGTCTTGGATGAGCTGCCTAGAGGCGTTGCAAATATGGCCGCCGAGTGAACAGGCTTTCCTTGAAAGGGATTTTGATGCTAGTTAATACTGAGAATTGGTCCTTAAAATAAAGTGTTACATAAAATGTAGTGTAGCAAGTGGTTGTGTTTACATTTTATTATCATAAGCTACACTAAAAGTTAACAGTTTATTCTTAAAATATTTTTTGTTATTAACACACACTATTATACACTAATAAGTGACGAATAAATGAATAATTATATATTAAAGCTACACTATACACTTTTTTTTGATAAAAAAGTAACAAAATGTTATTAATGAGCGAGTGCAAAAAGAATTGATCTTCCAAACTGTCTTTATATACTTTTGATAAAGCTATAACAATGATATTTTAGAGCTGTTAGACACATTTTGTGGGAAAGTGCATAAGATATATAAGCATAAGATATGGCACCTGTTCAGATGACATCTTTTTTTGTATAGATTTCCACTTGTACACCAGTGCAGCAAACCCAAGTTTTTCGGCACATTTTGCGGACAACGACGCAGAAGTATAAATGAAAACTGACGCATAGCCTACGGCGTAAAGGCTACTGCGTAGGTCCGACGCAGAAGTATAAATCAGCCTTTAGGAGCAGAGCAAGATGCATGCAGTTGTATTTTTAACCGCTAGAGGGCCAAAAGTTACATAGTAGCTTTAAGATGCCTACTTTTAGTATTACTACATACTTTTTGTAACTAAAAGACAGTGATTTGACAAAGACTAATACCTTTGCTGTATTTTCCATTCGTCGCAGAAATAGCAAAAACTATATTTCTAATTCTTAAAATGTTAAAACCAAAGTGGATTAACTGATGAATGTATTTAATAGTTGCAAAGAAATGGAATTAGCGACATTACAACAAATTATTAAATTATGCAACAAATTATCGAAAAAGATAAGTTGTAGGGCATTAAATTGGTTTAGTTTACCTGGTGTAAACTAATGTGGTGGGTGTCAAATCCTGCTCGTGGAGGGCCAACTTACTCCAAAGTTTAGCTCCAACACACCTGACTGGAAGTTTCTAGTGGTCCTGAAGACCTTGATTAGCTGGTTCAGCTGTGTTTAATTGGGGCTGGAGCTAAAGCAGAGCCCCTACCCCAGAGGGAGCCTGGAGGGTTTGCGAAAAAACGCTAAAAGTTTTGTTTAATGGATGTCAATGAAGGAGAGGCTTTAGTGTGCTGAATAACCTGCTTTTGTGAGGAAACTGCTAATAACTTTATTAGTAGACAGCCTGTCTACTAATCTCCAGCAGGTCTGCCAATATGCTTTCATTTTGGATTGATTTTCGTTGAGTTTATAACAATAAAAATGCTGTTTTATAAGGCAAGTCACAAGCTGTGTTCAAAATCACCCCCATATACCGTCATTCACTATTCCCTACATTAGTCCACTAATATAGTTCAGTTGATGGAGTGAATGAAAACGAGTGAGCAAATCAAGTCTGCTGGAAGGGCTGCGGCTTTTGCATAGTTTGCGCTTGCTGTTTAAGAAGCAAACTGGCAGCTCCAGTAGTAATAAAAAGACTCTGTCATGAAAACTAGCATGTATAAACCTTAATTAAACTATTTAATCATCAATTTCAAAGAAATTTATACCTGTATGGTATTACTCTACCCATATGGTATTGCTCTACCCGCATTACAAGAGGTTTGGAAAATGGATGGATGGATGATTCAACTGCAGGCACCATCTTCTGGCGAGATGCGGGTATTAATTCGGTAGGACCCTCATAGTGCATTCTGGGTATTCTCTAGCCGTTGAATGTACATCGGTTGTACACTTGTTGGAGCATGTGTGTTTAAGAATCTCTCAGAACAGGTTTCTCTCACCAACAGGTGGGGAGCTGGAAATGAAGAAACCCAGAGTGGAGTTGAAACAGAGTGATTACAGAATGTTTTGAGCTGCTCTGCTCCACTCAAATGTACCTCAGTCTGTACGTTGCTTGACGTTACACACCTCTTGATACTTTGTCTTATTTTGAATTATATCTTTGAATTATATCTTTGGCAAAGAACAAATATTTAGTCTAAAATGTAATTTTGGGTGTGATATTTCTTAATTATAAATCTATCTATTTCCGTAAAAGTTGTCACATAATCCGAAGTAAACATTATGAAAGTAACTTACTCTCTCTTACTGTCCTTTAAAGCTTTAGTTACATCAACTCGTTCTGCCAGTTTTGGTTACTCTACCACTGATGTGTTCTTGGAAGACGAACAGAAGAAACAGAGAGAACCTAACAAAGAGCGTGAGAGAGAACATCGAGTATGTACCGATAAATCCATTCCATCAGCACCAAATATACATAGGTGTTGAGTCTATACTGTATATGTGTACAATATTGCGATCAGTTTTTCTTGTTTCCTCTTGATGTCCATGTTGGGTAATCGACCCAAGTAGGAACGCGAATCAGTCAGCAAGTGGATGTGAGCAGTGAGTGCCTGTATGTCTCTCTCTCTCTTTCTCTCTCTCTCTATCTCTCTCTCCGTGTCCCTGAAAGAGCGGCCCCAGCCATAGCAGACATTTTTGTGGTGAAATCATTAAACCCACGTGCGGAGCTCTCTCTGTGGTCACTGGGGGTCTTGCTCCTCTGCCTTTGGCTGAATAAATCATAAAGTTTGCTGGGAGACCACACAAGAAGCTGCAGCAGTGGAGGCAAGAAGGCAGGCAGACCCAGCGCTGAGCCGAGCAAAGCAAAGCACAGACACACATACACAGAAACCTTTCCAGTCTGTACACCCCCCAGCACACCCCACCCTCCTTTACTTTTTTCAGCACTAGAGTGCAAAACACCAGAGGAGAGAGGATGAATGTATAATGTGTGAGAGAACGAGTCATACAAAACAGAAGGAAATGAGAGAAAGTGAAAGGGGGGAAAAAACAGTGGAGGCGAAGTGTGCAAAGACAACATAAATGTATGGACAGAGTTGGCAAAAAGCAGAATATGTGCAGAAGAGGAGAGAGAGATGGCGTGAGAGCAAACTTAAAAGTGTGGTTCTAGCCCAAAAGTGAGTGAATAGTTATAGTGAAATAAATATGCTTACTGACTTAACTGTTTCTGTATTGTTTGTTGTTGACATTAAAGACACTGTTAACAAGCTCTACTCCAAATTCTGTCACTTGGAAGAAACTAGTCAAATTAGACATGTCCACATCCTCAAAAAAAAAAAAACACCACTTCTACAACGTTAAATACATGTTCACTTGTAGTGTAGATGAACATGGTTGTGCCATCCTCAATTAATTTTATGCAGTGACTTACTGGCTGCTGAAAACTTGAAATTAAGGCATTTCCAAAACCAAAATTGTTGATTTTCCTATTCGTCATGTTCATCATTTTGCATATTGTTGGACCTACTGTCAGACTCTGTTCCATGTTTTGTGTGAGTTTTCCTCCCCCTACGTGCTCCATGTCTATTTCATGCCCATGTTTGGTCTTTCCTGTTTCCTGGTTCCCTTAAAGACATTGTTTCCTCTTGATGTCCATGTTGGGTAATCGACCCAAGTAGGAACGTGAATCAGTCAGCAAGTGGATGTGAGCAGTGAGTGCCTGTATGTCTCTCTCTCTCTTTCTCTCTCTCTCTATCTCTCTCTCCGTGTCCCTGAAAGAGCGGCCCCAGCCATAGCAGACATTTTTGTGGTGAAATCATTAAACCCACGTGCGGAGCTCTCTCTGTGGTCACTGGGGGTCTTGCTCCTCTGCCTTTGGCTGAATAAATCATAAAGTTTGCTGGGAGACCACACAAGAAGCAGCAGCAGTGGAGGCAAGCAAGCAGGCAGGCAGACCCTGCGCTGAGCCGAGCAAAGCAAAGCACAGACACACATACACACAAACCTTTCCAGTCTGCACACCCCCCAGCACACCCCACCCTCCTTGAGTGCAAAACACCAGAGGAGAGAGGATGAATGTATAATGTGTGAGAGAACGAGTCATACAAAACAGAAGGAAATGAGAGAAAGTGAAAGGGGGGAAAAAACAGTGGAGGCGAAGTGTGCAAAGACAACATAAATGTATGGACAGAGTTGGCAAAAAGCAGAATATGTGCAGAAGAGGAGAGAGAGATGGCGTGAGAGCAAACTTAAAAGTGTGGTTCTAGCCCAAAAGTGAGTGAATAGTTATAGTGAAATAAATATGCTTACTGACTTAACTGTTTCTGTATTGTTTGTTGTTGACATTAAAGACACTGTTAACAAGCTCTACTCCAAATTCTGTCACTTGGAAGAAACTAGTCAAATTAGACATGTCCACATCCTCAAAAAAAAAAAAAACACCACTTCTACAACGTTAAATACATGTTCACTTGTAGTGTAGATGAACATGGTTGTGCCATCCTCAATTAATTTTATGCAGTGACTTACTGGCTGCTGAAAACTTGAAATTAAGGCATTTCCAAAACCAAAATTGTTGATTTTCCTATTCGTCATGTTCATCATTTTGCATATTGTTGGACCTACTGTGTTGAGTCACCATTTGACATTCATTTATATTTGAGTCCTAACGCAAAAACAGTGGAAAATCACTGACTAGATGTAATTAACATTTGTATTTGGAAGATTTGGAAAAGCAACATTTTCCCAACAAATCTCAAGAGCTAACTTGAGGATGCAAAAGTCTGAGACCATATTGAAAATTGGCAATTCTAAATTAAACCTATAAAGTTTAGGATTTTGAAGATTGTAAAACAAATGAAGAACATATTCTGTTACACCAAATACACAAAATAATGATCTTTAAAATAGCATCATGTGACCACTTTAAGCCAACCAAATAATATTATTATGTTAACCCTCATGTTCCAGTCATTTTGAGCCAGAGAGCATTTTATTTTACCCGGAAATGGTAAAAAAATGTCATTGCTTTGGACTAAAACTCACAGACTTTGTTCACACAGAGTAAAACAACTGTCCAAAAAACATTTCTGTCCTAATAATTTTTGTTCTTTTTGTTTGTTTGTTTGTTTGTTTTTCCCCCAAACATTGTTACACTTCTCAGTTTTTGAGTGAACATACTTTTTGCTCACAAAAGTATCCTCAAATAATGTTTTTTTTCATTCATTCAAAAGGTGCATAAGCTCAGATCAAAGAGGCCTGCTATTGATCTGTTAAAAAAATTAAATACAATGTGCTAATTGAAAGAATACAAGTTGACAAAAAACTGAATCCAAGATTTGGTCATATACACCTAGGATGCTTCGAGGGTGAGTAAAACACAGTCTAATTTTCATTTTTGGGTGAACTAACCCTTTAAAAGCAATTTTTGAGGGGGGGGGGACCAAATGAAATGATTCAGCATGGCACTAGGTTTAAATCTGAAGCACACTCGAGGAAAAAGAACTCTGCGACTTTGCTACTCCATTTGCATCCTCATTGTGTTTGTCTGCCTTCCCATCCAAAGAGAATGTTGCCGTCATGCAAGTCTCCGTAAAAAATGGATAGAGCAGGGGTGAGATAGAAGAGAAGGAAAAAAAGGTAATTCTAGCCTAATCTTTAGAGAAGGCCACGGCATTTCTTGACCCAGTGGTTCAAACATTTTACGGTGACCTTTGACCCCAGAGCTACATGGCTGGTGTTAGGTGGCTCAGCCCCACCCATCTCATTACACAGGCTGGTTCTGAGCTTTGATTGTGGTGGGAGAGAGGCTATTATATAGAGATGGTATCAGTGTCAGTAGTGTGAATGGCAGATCCCAAAGGTGAAACGTCACAGGTGGCCCCTGGTGTGGTCCCTATGAAAGAGCTCCCATTAAAACAGACCTGGAGGCGTAGCAGGCAGGCTCTGAGGTCTTGTGAGCTGTCAGGAGTGTCCAAGGTGAATGCAAATATCATATGGCAAAATCCCAGTAATAATAATAACAATAATAATAATTTATTAATTTTAAAGTCATTTTAAATTAAGAAAAAAAAAATAATAAAATAGCCAGAAATATGTTCTTCAGATTTCACATTTACAAAGTCTTGCTGAATTTAACTACAAAACTAAACTCTACGTGTCAGTCAATTTAACAAAGTAGTGTGAAAGTGCAAAGGAATTCTTTTTTTTTCTGGAGTTCAAAACATTTTTTAAAGGCGGTGAGAATTAGAGAATTATTTATTTATTTATTTATTTTATTTATTTACTTTTTAATTTTAAAACAGCATTCAAAACTATTTTTGCCTTACCTTAAATTCACTGCATTAAAGGGGTCATCGGATGCCCATTTTCCACTAGTTGGTATGATTCTTAATGAGTCTTAATGAAAAGTCTATAACATACTTTGGTTAAAATTTCTCAATGGTAGTGTAAAACAACATCCTTTTTACCTTGACAAAAACAGCTCTGTTCACAGCAACCCGTTTCGGTGCATGTCCCTTTAAATCCTAATGAGCTCTGCTTACCCCGCACCTCGCTTCCGTGGGGAGAGTGAGACTGTTAACTTTAGCACATTATTAGGAAAGGCGATTTGCAAAGATTCATTAAAAAAACGTATACTCACTTCTTCTGTAGGTGAAGCTGGATCACGAATGATTTGCACGAACATAAACACATTTAGGTAGATCGGGGGCCGCATTCCCTTCAATGGCTTCAGTAGCTCAAATGGCAGAAGTAATGACGACTGCTATCTTCATTATTACATCCAAAAACAAAACACCTCAATCGCTTAGGAGCCATGTCTACACCTGCTCCAGCGTCAAAACGATGGAGGACTGATGACAGCTTACTCTGGGCGGGTCTGTGCTAAAACGCCAGTGTCAATCAACAATTGTGGGAGGGGCCTGTGCAGAACTACGTCACTCTGTGAACGGCTTGATCTGAGAAAGGGGTTATTATTTATGGGTATTAAAAAAAAAACACTGGGTGGATTTTTATCATTATAGGGTGGTTGTGTACACACACTGCCAAGACACATTTCAGTTCAAATAACAGGTAAAAGTAAATTTTGCATCCAATGACCCCTTTAACCCTACAATAGTGATTTATTTCTTGAGTGGTCAGGTCAGAATTGGCAGGACATTTAATTTAAAATTTTGTGGCATTCGTCCTTGCATGTTACGTCTGTAAATATATACAGAGGTTTTGTCTACTATGTTGGTACATATGATATTTACTTGCTTAGATGACATTTTTTGTATATATGTCGCATAAGATTTTCTTACTGTAAGTGGGTCTTTGTATATAACAGGGTTTTATAACTGGGTTTTGCAAGAAAAACTAAATCATAAAAATGTAAAATTTACATATTTAATTTTAAAATAAAAGCAATCAAAACACTTAGTAATATATTATTAGTAAATATTTAGTTTGTTTAACTGAATGGCATGTGAGCAGAGAACTGTGAATGTGTGAATGAAATATATAGCCTAATCAAAATCTCAGGGGGTGGGTAGTTCAGGTAAATATTTTAGATCAAAGGTTTCAAAAAAGGTTTCATCTGACAAAAAAGTTTGGGAATCCCTATAGTGTAAATTGCCAGATCCAATCAAATATGGTGATCACAGGTGATACTAGGGTACAATGGGCTAAATGCACACCTTAAAATGTGCTTTTCACTACTCCCATAGCATATGATTGCAACAAAATATGTATCTTTTATTGAACATTTATGGAGCAACATATTTTGTGGTAAAAGTAAATAGTATAATATGCAAGCTTTATATAAGTTAATACTTGTTCATAACAACCAACGAGCCATTTTAGGGGGACGTGGCAGAGTCTTAACTTTGATGAAGAATATCTCTTTGGTTTTGAGACTTTAGTCTTTGCAACTTCAGGGATCTTATCTATGCACAATCAGCTTGTAACACTCCAAAGAGAAAGGAAAACTTGAAATCGCATCATATGACCCCTTTAATCCTTCCATATTCAGTTTATTTTAATAAAATAATCTAATTTACTTTTATTCAGTGAATACACTTAGAATATCATTAAAATACGTTCAGGTAAAACAAACAGAACAGTAAACAGCAAAACAACAATTCTGAAAGCTATACACCCAATGATCCCTCTAAGCTACACGCGTGCCACGCATATGCCACACACAATAATATGCCACGCACAGAACAGATGGACGCAAAAATGAGTTGGGAAAGCCATTTGATTAAATTCCAGTAATAATCGCAGTGCTCGGGCAAACCACTATGGAGTTGGTGTCGCCAGGGCCGTCCTTAGCTGACGCGGGGCCCGGTGCGAGGTAGGGAGCGGGGCCTCCCTCAGTCCTTTCACGATCGCGTTCCGGGGGGGTGGTGGTGTGGTTCAACGCAATACATGACATGAGCGTCGTCATGAGAGTCAATGCGACATGAGAGTCAACGCAAACGCAATTTGAAATAAAAGGTCATCATGTTTTATTAAGAGTGGCTTGATTAAGTGGTGGAAATAGCAAAGGATAAGCACAGAGCCATGACAAAACTGAACGGAGACATTTACAGTCACACACTTGTGTAAATGTTAGTAGTATGCAAACTCTACTAATTTTACATAGGGATGTTTTAGATTACTGCAGAAGAATTCACGTGTTTACGTTTTTTAAAATATTTATTGAAAATATTATATTATATTAAATAACACATTACAATTAAAAGTTACACACTTTTTTGTTTGTGCGTTGTACTGGTCTGATATAATTTTTTTTTTTTTGCTCAGGTAGCCAAAATGTCTGCCCAACAGAGAAAAGTTTTGCTCAGCAAGAAAAAAAAACAATTAGAGGGAAAATTGCTTACATCTTGAATCAGATCCCATAATAATACAATATGGCTTAATAGCATTTTAATGATAAATATATATAAATATAATACAAATTTTTGTTTACATAATATGTGTGTGTGTGTTGTGTATATTTATTATGTATAAATAAAGACACACACATACACCATATATTTTGAAAATATTGACATGTATATATTTATATTCATATCATTTATATTATATATATATATATATATATATATATATATGTTTACTATATGACATATTTCATAGGATGATTTAAAATTATTATAAATTTGATGATTATATCCCAACTGTCACAGTTATGGACTGTTTGTTGTGTTTTCTCCCTCTGTGCCCATATTTGGTTATGTTCCTGTTCCTGTTCTCGTTTTGTCATTATTAGTTGATCCTCCTAACCTGTCTATCCCTCGTTAGCACCCATATATAAGTTGTATTCAGTTAAGTGTTTGTTTGTCCGGTCTAGTCTGAATTACCCTTATGTGGAGTATTAAAGACTGTTTACCTTCATCTTCTTCGTGCTTCTCTCCCGCACCACACTGTGACAGAAGACCGGACATAACAAAAAGTATAGTGGCGTGTTTCCCCTCATTTATTTTCTGTTTTGAAAGTGTTTTCTTTTTTTTAGTATGAACAACCCTGCTGTCCTCATCCTCCTGCTGGAGCAGGGGGATCGCTCTCTCGAGGACCACACTGAGGACTTTGCTGGTGCTGTGCTGGTGTCCTGTGGATCGCCGCTGACTGTGGACATCACGGACGACGACACCAGCCCCACTTCAGACCCAGAGCCCAGCCCCCCATCACCCCGCTGCTCGGAGCCAAAGCCTGAGCCCACCGCAGACGGAGAGTCAGAGCCCGCCGCGACCGACGAGCCATCGCCAAAGAGAGTGACAGAGCTGAGGATCGACCCGGAGCTAGAGCCTGACCCGTCTGACCAGGTGCGAGAGCCAGCTAATGAGCGTGTGCCGGTGGATGATGCAAGGGAGCATGAGGGCTTGGAAGAAAAGCCCCACTGCACCACCGCTGAGGGTGAGCTGCCGCTGGACTCTGTGGACTAAATAAACTTTGATATGGATTTATATGTGGTCATGCCCATTCTTCTCCCGCCATCTTATGAACTATCTATCTGTCCTGTTGCGACCACGGAGGTCGTTTCCCTGTCTGCTGTGCTCCCGATGTTGGGAGTTGCAATCTGGTGTGTGTCGGCAGCACACACCATCCCTGAAAACCCTGGCACTCACAAATCACCCACCACCCTCCCTCACCTGCCTCCTCCTATCACCTCAGTACTGCCATCTTCTGCCCCTTTGCCGCTTCTGCCTGCCTCTGGCTCCGCCTTGGTCACCTCGTTCCTCTGTCGCTCCGGCTCCACCGCGGCCTTCCGGATCCCCACCTCCGCCATCTGCTCCGCCTTGGCCCTCTGGATCCTCCCTGTTGCCCTGGCTCATTGGCTCTCCGTCTTTGGCTCCTCCTCAACCTGCTCCACGGTGCACGCACCACACCGTGACAGTATGTTTGTATGTAATCTTATTTTTACAACAAATACTATTTTAAAAACATACAAACTTGAATTCCAATGCTTCCAGTACGAGGAATACCTTGTGTCACTTAATGTGGGATCATTTAAGACCATTATGATTGTATTTCTTGAATCGCATAATCGACACACAAAACTTATACATATAATTCCCTGACACAGCATGCAAAGTAGGAACATCACTAGATACAAATATTTGGCTTGCACTTATCCACCTTGGGAGCTTAAAGGGGTCATGTGATGCTTTTTTAATTCATTATTTGGTGTAACAGAATATGTTGACATGCTTTAATGTTCAAAAAACACATTATTTTTCAAATACTGTACATTATTGTAGGTCCTCTATGCCCCGCCTCTCTCAAACGCTTCGTTTTCTACAAAGTCCCTCCTTCCGACAAGCGCAGTCTGCTCTGATTGGCCAACTGACCCAGTGCATTGTGATTGGCCAATCAGAGCAGACTGCTCTGATTGGCCAGCTGACCCAGTGCACTCAGCCCTTCCTCCACCATGGCTCCTCCCTCCGTCGGCTCCACCATGGGCCGCCATCATGGCTGCGGCCTGGGTCTCGCCTGGCTCCTCCTGCTCCAGGTCCCTTCTGTCTTCTCCCTGGCTCCTTCCTCCATCTCCGCCCTGGACTCTGGTTGGCTTCTTCCTCCCAGATGTCCGTCCTCCGCCGGAACCTCCTCCAGTATGTGTCTGCCTGCCCTTTTCCATCCCACTTCCACTCTTTTGTCCCCCTCCGTCCCACCCTTTTTTCTCCACGGCGCGAGGTCGCGCCTTCCGGGAGGGGGGCGAACTGTCACATTTATGAACTGTTTGTTGTGTTTTCACCCTCTGTGCCCATATTTGGTTATGTTCCTGTTTCTGTTCTCGTTTTGTCATTATTAGTTGATTCTACTCACCTGTCTGTCCCTCGTTAGCACCCATATATAAGTTGTATTCAGTTCAGTGTTTGTTTGTCCGGTCTCATCTGAATTACGCTTAATTGGAGTATAAAAGACTGTTTACCTTCATCCTCTTCTTCTTCGTGCTTCTCTCCCGCACCACACCGTGACACCAACTTAATAAATCATGATGACTATTTAAATCTAAGTAAATCCAGGTAAAAATCAGCCTGCTGTTTATGTTGTCAAACAGGCTACCATACCTTGCTACCCCCAAATAACATACCCCCACCCCCCACTTATTAAAAAAAATTGTTGATTTAATTACCTTGAACAAAACTGAAAATCATTAACAAGACCTTTGTCTCAAAACACATTTCATAATTTGGTCATATTTGGTCAAACTTCATCTTAAAAAAACATTAAATATTAGATCAAATTTGCATAGAGGTTAGCAACTTTAAAGAAGGGAAATGTAGCAAGATAGATTTGCCCTGAAGTCCACATCTTTGTCCGACTACAGCCTTTCAGATTCAAGACTCAACAGGTGCACTGCACCCTCAATCCACACAAGGGACCAAACCACCAAAGAAGGCACTGCCTCTGTTGTCCTGATGTCTCAAACTGGCACAGTGTAGAGACATAGTGAATCTTTGTGGTCTGCTATCTGCTATGTGGTCTGTCGGTGGGAATAATAGGTGGATTTTGGTGTGTGTGTGTGGTGAGGGCTTACTATTGCACAGATCGCTCTTTATGCTACTGTTTATTATGGTCAGGACAAAGTCATGCCTTGTGCACTGCACAAGAGCTGCCATATGTCAACATCTTGCTGGTGGTTCTCGGACTTCCAAACAGCAGATAGGGTGCAATGAACCTGCCATGTAAACTTTGGACAACGCATTTAGCAGAACTGTAATTATTTACAAAGAGCCAGTGCATGGGATTTTTCCCCCGTGTATTTTTTTGGTTGTTATACTAATTATATTGCTTCATCTAATTCTATTTTGCACCTTCAGTGCTTTAACAGCTTGATGAAGAGTTCTTACTAAACATGATTCATCTTTCCATAGGAAGTGTTTGGCAGGGGGTGTGTGTATGTGTGTGTTTGTTCGTGAGAGGTTGTTATTGGGGGGATATTTGTGAGCACTCCTACAATGCCCCACCTGTGCCTCAGCCGTGCCCCCTCGGACCACCCACTTAGGGAAGAGACAGGGCAGTGGGGAAGGCCTATAACCTCTCTGGGTGGGCAATAAGACCTTGAACTCAAGTAGAATATTTCAGACAACATAAGAGTTGTGATCAAGGATCTGTGTGTGTGTGAGTTTTTGTTTGCACGGATGGGACATGTTGTGAATAATGATAATAGAAGTTAGGTGTGTTTCTACTGGATGAAAACAATGTTATATTGAACCTGGTTTGCATGGGTAAAATGCCACCTACTTGTGTGCCTCCAAACAAACTGGCTAAAATTGTACCTCCTGGATTTTCACTTGCGCACAAAAGGGCAGTGAGGGGATTAACTATGGTAAGAAGGACTGGCTCTTTAAATGGGAGCGTTAAGCTGCTGGTCAATGGTGATTAGAGTGCTGTTTGTTTCTGGATTTTAAAAGGTCATCCGGTGGAAACATTGGTCCTAGATCAGCTTCCATCTGAATTTGTTGGCTGTAATTGGAGTGATAAGGCTTTCTGTGTACTTGAGGAAGAGGAGAACAGGCAGGGTGATGAGCAGGATGGCCGAGGGGAAGAACCTCTCCACGGTGGTCTGAAGAAATGCTGAACTCCCACAGCCACAGTGCACTGACTGCTAGTGACCCTGATCACTCCAGCACTGACATGGAACCGATGCTCTTGCACTCTATGCCTCTCGCTTTCTCTATTTTTATGCCATCCATCCATCCATCCTTATAATAATAATTTCTCCATGCCGTTATGTAGCCATGGTTTTAAAGGGATAGTTTACCCAAAAATGAAAAATTAGAAAATAAAAGTGATTAAACGGGTATACTTAGTTTTGTTTTTAAACAGTTGGTACTCTGATTTAAACTTTTTCAACGTTTGTTTTACATTGTATATATACACTACTGTTCAACATTTTGGATCTGTAAGATTTTTTAGATTTTTTTTAGAGAAATCTCTTAAGACTAATTCATATTTTTAACATGTATAATATTAATTATAATATTATAATATAATATTAATATAATTTATAGAAATCTCTTAAGGCTAATCTTAGGCTAATTAAGGCTGCATTTATTTGCTCAAAAATACAGTAAAATTGCAAAATATTATTATTATTATTTTCTATTTCAATCTATTTTCAAATGTGATTTATTATTCCTATGATGGCAAAGTTGAGTTTTCAGCAGCCATTACTCCAGTCTTCAGTGTCAAGATTGTTGAGAAACATTACTTATTTCTTCTAATGTTAAAAATAGTAAGTGCTAATTTTTTGTGGAAATTGCATTACATTTTTTAGGGTTCTTTGAATAGAAAGTTAAAAAGAACAGAATTTATTTGAAATAGAAATCTTTTGTAGCAATGTAAGTCTGTCACTTTTGATCAATTTAATTAATGCTTGCTGAATAAGTATTAATACTTTTATCCAAAAATGTAAAAAAAAATAATAAAATCAATGAATAAATAAACTTATTTCAAACTATATTGAACAGTAGTGTATATGCTGTTATGCTGTTATGGTGCTTTTTGTCATTTTTGAACTTGACAGCCCCAGTGAAAAAAAAGAGTATTTTTCTAAAAGTTCAGGTTTTGTGTTCCACGGAAGAAAGAAAGTCATATGCGTGGGAGAATGATGACAGAATTTTCATTTCTGTGTGAAGTGTGAACTATATTGATCTATCCTGCTGCCTGACCTTGTATAACACAAGTAGTGTTTCCTGCAGTCCAAGTCAGAAACCGTACAATATACAGTACATCTTTTGTTGTGGCACAAACATGGACTGGAAGATAAAACTACTTCATGCATACTGTTCACATTCAAATAAACATGAGTATACATGAGTGGCAACATGGGGGCAGAGAGGAACAAAACACACATTCACCAGCTATACAGCTAAATGAACCCCCACCTAATAAGACAACCAAACACTGCTACTGACCCTTGGCGTGCCCAGGTTGGTTGGTTTACCAACCAAGGATAAAGAGAGCGCCACTCTCTTTACCCACAGCCAATCTTTACCTTGACTGATGGATTGTATTGTTTGGCCTTCCTTGACTATAATTGGCTGTGTTGTATAGATTAACGCTTGACATATACTCAGCAGATCCCAAACATGCCACGCATGGACCCTGGGTCAAAAACACTTCTATGAGTCTAGGGGCCTCTAAATGGTAAACAGGGTCAATTCAGCTCCAACAGAGGTCCGCTCCACGGCTCCAGTCCTCCAGGACCAAACATACAGAGCCGATGGAACAAATGACGCTTTTTCCCCGTCTCTTTTTACTGAACCGATAAATATTTAGTCAGCCCTAAGATGATGTGACAGACTGGTAGTCCAAACAATTCGCTAAACAATTGTCGAGACACGATTTGTATACTGTTCAGCTTCTTTGTGGCGAGTGTTGAAAATAATATTCCTAAACAGAGGGGCATTTATATTCTCTTATCGCTGAAGGACCACCGGATTTACTCGAAATTATACATATAAAGTCATACAAATGCGATCTGAATTATAACAATGCTCCAGGTCGAACATGCAACCGGGACATTCCAGTGCAATGTGAGGTCTTTGAGCAGAAATCCTTATATGGAATGTGCGGGAAAGGCCTCACCTGCCATTTAGCGCAGGGCGTGACTTTGAAGTCCACTGCAATTTGCATCATGTCTTACTTGGAGCTGCAATGCGAAGATAATTGTCCATGCTGACTTTTCAATGCATTCCATTCATAAAAAGGAGAAAAGGAAGCCTGGGAAGATGAAAAGAGGCAAAAGCAGTTAGGTGTGAGGTAACTGCTCATGAGTTCACACAAAACAGTTCACTCAGAGTTCGACCGGTCCGTCTGCAACCTAACATCAAAGGAGAAAGCCATCATTTCACAGCGACAGTCCCACAATCTCATGTTAACAAAGATTACAAACCCCACTGCCACAAATATTCCTTGCTGGCTTTACTGTTCCTAAACATTGAAATCCGGTGCGTTAAATTATTTTCAGAGTCTAATGATCTATATCTATATCTTATCTCCATCTATATCCTTCATCGGAGTACTATGGGATGTAATTTACCCCTTAAATGCATGAATGTTTTGCCAATCACATATTCGGGTCTTTAGCGACCCGGACCTATATATCCAGCACGGATGGATCTCTAACTGCTGCAATAGCAAAAAACGTTCTTGATATTTTAAGAACAATTACAGAAGAATAAAATAAAGCATATTTTCTTACCTTTTAAAAGGGTTCAGTTTGAGCAGATGATTTTACCATCGCTGTCATCGTCAGAGCGCACTTCCACAGGATATTCAGCATCTGCTTCATATTCACGATCTCAGCCATATTCTCAAAACTATCGTTTTCAATGACTTCATATTCAATATTTTGATCACTGGCAGCTTATTCACCACATCCAGCATCAAATGACAGTGACATTTATATTTCATTGCGTATAGTAATTGCTCTGCAGTAAAGCCATTCAAACCACTT
>NW_015660503.1:55122-66524 GCF_001515625.1 Sinocyclocheilus rhinocerous | reverse complement strand
ATTCACGATCTCAACCATATTCTCAAAACTATCGTTTTCAATGACTTCATATTCTATATTTTGATCACTGGCAGCTTATTCACCACATCCAGCATCAAATGACAGTGACATTTATATTTCATTGCGTATAGTAATTGCTCTGCAGTAAAGCCATTCAAACTAGTAAAATTTTTGCTGATGATATTCGATTGTTTTATGCCTGCGGGGTGAAACATCACGTCATCATTGTGTATCTTTAGCGACCCTATACACTTTTAACAAAAAATTAATCAGAAAACAGGCATTCTTTTATATTTTAAAATTTTTTCCTTGTTATATTGTTTATAATGCATAGATTGAGGAATACTAAGAAAGTTGATGTCTAACTTTAAAAAAATGAAGGAGGAAGATGGTCGAGAATGATGTCCCGGGTCGCTAAAGACATTGAAAAAATGCATTTAAGGGTTAAAGAGTTAATACTTGGAAAGCTCAAGAGTGTTTGGACATGACTCGTGGGCTGCAACCGCAACAGTACACTGTCCAATTGACCATACAAATATTTGGAGTCTGCAAAGTGCTCATATTTGGCAGGCGACTCTTACTCAAAGCGGTGTGGAAACCGCAGGTTGAGAGCGATAGAAAAAGGGCCCTCCCAAAGGAAAGACAAGTGCTGAAAGGCCTTTGCGAGTTCCTCTGCGTGCAGCAGTGATTGATGATCGATCGACCGCTTTGTTGCTGCATCAAAACAGGCCGTGTGAACTCAGCAATGCAGATTTGCTGAGAGAACCCCGCAAACTTGGTGGGCCAAATGCATCCGATTGTAATGTCTCAGCTCATTAAACGTTTAATAAAAAACACACCTTGTGGCCTTGTTGCTTGGCACACGGAACTGCAGAGACGGACTCGCTTTACGAGAATCAAAGGGGTGCATGCAAATGCTACATTGATTCAGAGATTGATTAGAAACACTGGAAGGATGTGTGATATGAAGCACGCGCGCACACACACACACACACACACACACACAAACCAAGATGCTAAGATGAATACCTTCTGGATTAGATATTTATGCCTCATTAGCTGATTTTCAATATTTCCTATTCAGGCCATGCATTACAATGGAAAATTCCCATCTGTGGCACACAACACTCAACAAGTGATGACAGCTGGATTTTACAGTATGTTTCGTTTCTCGATCCCGTTTCACATACTGTTCTCCTGATGTGTTTGTGTCGGAGTCTTCTGATAGATTACAGCACATCTCGACTATGGGAACTTACACGAGCATTTCTGAACTATGCTGTTATGCTAGTTTCACTCAGGTGTTTATGACATGTGATGGCAAAATCTATAATATGCACATAAATTATAGCTGCAATTTTACAGGCTTCCTTCTCTTCACGTTAGGTGTCTGCTTCAGGAGACAGAGAAGAACCAGGCAACGGCAGAACACTGTTCTGCTCCGGGAAGCACAGGCCTCACTGTCAAGCCACAAAATAGACAGCCAGTGTAGCAAAGCCCTTTGTCTGAGTCTATGTACATCTTAAGTCAATAAAGGGTACTTTGTGTCTTTGGTGGTCTGCTGGTGCTATCAGGATCTGGAATGCAGCAAATTCAGTGCGGACCACAACTAGCTCAAGGCCTGGCCGTGTGTCTTCGCAATTAGCTTAAGATAAACCTGGGGTTTTGCATTTGAACTGATTTATACTTTGTTCTCTTGGATATTTACAGAGTGGGCTTTGCAGCAGGACCTAGTGTCTGTTTATAGTTATTGGCACTGCCTAATTTATTGCCAGGCTGAAGTGGTCCCAGGATGACAGATGGGGATGATGTTTGTCCAGAGATTGAGTAAATTTGTGTGTTTAAAGGGATAGTTCACCCAAAAATGAAAATTCTGTCATTAATTACTCACCCTCATGTCGTTCCAAACCCGTAAGACCTTCGTTCATTTTCGGAACACCAATTAATATATTTTTGATTAAATCGTCCAGAGATTGAGTGAATTTGTGTGTTTAAAGGGATAGTTCACCCAAAAATGAAAATTCTGTCATTAATTACTCACCCTCATGTCGTTCCAAACCCGTAAGACCGTCGTTCATTTTCGGAACACCAATTAATATATTTTTGATTAAATCCCAGAGATTTCTGACCCTCCATAGACAGCAAAGTAACTACCATGTTCAAGGCCCAGAAATATAGTAAGGACATTGTTAAAATAGTTAATGTGGCATCAGTGGTTCAACCTTAATTTTATGCTACAAAAATACTTTTTGTGTGCAAAGAAAACAAAAATAATGACTTTATTCAACAATTTATTTTCTTCCATGTCATTCTTCGATGTGTGTTTACACATGTGTGTAATGCTTCATAACATTACAGTTGATCCACTGATGTCACATGGACTATTTTAATGATGTCCTTACTATCTTTCTGGGCCTTGAACGTGTCCGTTGCATTGCTGTCTATAGAGGGTCAGAAAGCTCTCAGATTTCATCACAAATATTTTAATTTGTGTTCCAAAGATTAAGGAAGGCCTTGCAGGTTTAGAATAACATGAGGGTGAGTAATTAATGATAGACTTTTCATTTTTGGGTGAACTATCCCTTCATTATTAATTATTAATTAATTATATTAATTATAAATTAATTATATGTTTTGTGTGTGAGAGAATTTGTGTGTAAGGCAATTTTAATTTAAAAAGTTTTTAAAAAGAGGCTTTTAAACTTTTTTGATGCTGAGGACTCAAATATGATGATCCCATTGCAAGAGACCCTCTACCAAAAATAAAAGGGCAGCTATGTATATTAATGAAGATCCATATAGTGTATTGTTTGTAAAATTAAATAATTGTTTCGAATGAAGCCCAAAACATATTTTTGAAAAATATTATTATTTAAATTTATTTTTTTAATAATTGATTCCAGTTCTTAAAACATTTATAATAATAAACACATGTAATACCTACATTTAAAATTAATCAAATCATAACAATGTAAAACTAAAATAAAAAATAATAAAATAAATTTAAAAAAAATAAAAAAATAAAATAAAGCAGTTAAACCTACTAAAAACTTACTTACTAACTTACTTACTACAAAGTTTAAATATTTGTTTACCTGCATGCCATGTGGTCATTAACCAACATCAAATAACATGAATATGCAAACGTGTTGTTAAATTATGAAAAGTTACTTTAAAATCTATTTTAGGTTGAAGGGGTTTGGCTGACAAAAAAAGGTTTGGAATTCCCTGTTCTAGACTAACACATCTTACATGTATATAAACTATGGCGAATTGAAGGACAGAAGTCATCATATGCCTGCTGAGTTTCAGCAGAACAGACTGTCCCATGGCTCTCTCTGGCTCCATGACACAGCTGAGGAATGAGAGAAGACGTGTGGTTGTTAGACAGGGTGATGACCCCACTGCTTGCAAGGGTGAAGGCCCTGCTGGGAAAAGTCTGAGGCCCCGGTCCCACTAGCGCAATCACATTGGCTCAAGCCACCGCTCGCTGGGTGGACCTGATGGAACACCCTGACACCCGCGTCACCCGGGAGCTAATGAGAACCTTCAGGCGGACCTCACTAACACCCATATGTATAATATAAATAACAGACACATAAAGAGCAAAGGCTTTGACTGTCAGCAACTTTTCGAAATACTCAGGAAAACACTTCAGACCAAATGGAGTGAAGCAACACGGGAGGGCACAAAAGACATTCAAGGAAAGAGGAGAAATAAAAAGCGATACTTATCCTTTGCCGGTGACCCTGACAGGTGGAGTTGCACGGTAGAGTCGATGGTCTTTACACTCTTTGGTCTTCACACGAGGAGGCCTTCACGCGACGGCTGCCGCGACCGCTGTCGGTCTGTTTCAGAAACAGAATGTTTCCGCTTTATTTGTCCATGCAAAAATAATAGTGTCTAAAAAAACAACATTAGATTTATTGACTTCATAGTCTTTTGTGGACAAAACCAACAAACAAACAAAAAATGGAATATCTTATCCACAGAAGAAAGTTTCTTATTATTATAAATGTTGAAAAAGTTGTTGCTTAATATTTTTTGTGGAAACCTTGATAGACAACCATTCAAAAGTAACAGTAAAGATATGTGTAATGTTATAAACATTCTCTTTCAAATGATTGCCGTTCTGTTTAACCTTCTATTCATTAAAGAATCCTGTTTTCAATGTAATAATTTAATGATAATAGTAATAATAATAATAACCATTATTAATCATTGAGCACCAGTAATATTTCACAACATCTAAGCACCAAATAAGCATATTAGAATGATCATGTTCCAGTGAAGACTGGAGTAATGGCAACTAAAAATTCAGTTTGCCAACACAGGAATTAATTACATTAATAGAAAACAGTTATTTTAAATTGAGTAAATACAGTTTTACAGATTTTCACTGTATTTTTGATCAAATTCAGCCTTTCTGACCGGTAGTGTACATCTTTTATTTTTCTCAGATCTGAGGAGCTGAGGACTCCCACATCGTTTGTGTGCCACTCGCTCATTTGTCACAAGCACACGGCGGTAGATTTGGTCAACACTGGCAGAGTGTCCTGCCAGTCTGGGTTTCATAAAACAGTAGAGGTCTGATAGAGATTTGAGTAGGCCGAGTCGGAACAGATGGGCCAAGCATGGGGCACTGGTGGGATCATGTTGAAGGACCACCATCAATGCTGCTACACAAAGCACAACATGCTCGTTGCCCATTCCTCCCTTTCAACTCATCTGCAGTAAAGCCCAAGATGCAAAATCAGAACGAAGCCCCTGCTGCAATTTGCACTGACATATGGGAGGCAAATCTATGGGTCTACTTTGGTAGTGCCGTTGGCCCCTACTGGAACCGTTTACAAATAATTAGCCTAGGGACAGGAAAAAAAGAACGAGAAAAAGAAAATCCATCTGTGTGCTAACCCTATGCTAACCTTTCAGGATGGGAAACTTTGTGTGATCAGAATGAAATTTGGGAGGCCAAGCATAAAATGGACATAAATGATGTGGTTTATTTGACATTATCCAATCCGTTAGACCTCATAGCACGCAGTGCAGGTTTCTTCTGGTCTGCGGAGGAATCAGAAAGAGATGGTCATGGATGATGAAAGGCATGTGTGAGTGTGCGTGTGATGGGGTGGTAGTGGTGTCGGGAGTGTGTGTGTGGTAAATGAATGCCTCTATGATGAAAAACCAGCGTTACGCACAGGTCAGGGAACAGCTTTGGGTCACGCTTTGGTGGGGTCTCTTGAGAAGCCTGCTTTTGCCATACCGATCACTAATCTGTGTTCTTGATAGGACTGCGCTTCCTGTAAGAAACCGAATCCAACACCGCACTGATCCATTTCCTCCCCTAGAGCAACGTCTACCATCTTGCTGCTTAAAAGCAGCATCGCTCTTTGGCTTTAACATGAAAGAGGGGAAACATTGAAGAATCAAGTGTCGTGTTAACAGTTATTGAACTAATCCAGCTTCTTGACTTCTTTGCGTTACTGTACTGTCTGTAGGTAGCTATTATGGGATGGATGTGTTTCTCGTTGAGAATGAGTATTAATGTAGACAATCTCTAAGAAAGAATAAATGAGCTAAGGAATATTCCAAGTTAAGCTCAACCGACAGCATTTGAGTCATATACCGTTGATCAATCATTTTCTTTAAAAAGGTTACGGTGAGGCACTTGGGGCCAATTTTTGGTGGACTTAAAAGCAGAAACGTGAAGCATAATAGTTTATAAATACACTTACAATACAGTAATTCATGTGTTAAAACTTGTATTATTTGAGCAGTTTAAATCATATTTCTAACCACTTTGATGTTTACATTATGTTGTAAATTAAATTTTATATTTTTTACATTTTGAAACTTTTGAAACTGTATTTTAATGTTTGTAAATTGGTCTTATTCCCTTCCATTGTAAAGACTTCAGTGTAGCCCAGAGATCTTTTTTTTTTTTTTTTGAAGGACAAGTTGAAAGTTTGTTGTGGTAATCAACATGCCATTATGCTGTCAATTGAACTGAACTTGAATTGCACCCGGAATATTCCTTTAACAGGAAAAAAAAAGTATAAAAGAGAAACAACTGGACATGAGATGCATAAAGATGGAAAGTAAGGAAGAAATTAGATTACACAGATGCCAAGGTGAAAGATGAAATGGTAGGGAAGGAGAATGTGACTACATTTGGGAAAAACGGAGTGATACGAACAGAGGCAGGTAGTCAAACTGAAGCGGAGTAAAAGACAGGAATGAAGGAAACTTCGTGTGGTCCAATGGCAAAGGCCAATGATTTAGAGGTTGTTGATCCCAGGCAGGCGGCCCAGCGGCTCAGCGCAACCAATGACTCACTCACTCTCTCACACTCACTGGGAGCTGGCTCTCTAAGTCACCACACTTAAAACATCCTTATGTGTTTAGAGTCATTGAAGTGAAAACCAGGGCCTGCACCCATTGCTGGAAAGAGCTACTGAAACCCTCTCTCCCGCTCTCACTCTCCAGAATGTTCATAAACAGATGGCCGGACCTCATTAGCCATGTCACAACTACTGAGAACATCATGAACACATTGCATTCTCTCTGAATATGAAAGCCTGAACATGAAACCATAGACAATTACCATTAGTGCTGAAATAAGAAAGAAGGAGAGTAGGTTAAAGGAGGGGTTGTCAAACTTTTTTCATGCCACAGACCCTCAAATATGACGATCCCCTTGAGAGGAACACTAAAATATAAAGGCAGCTATATATTTTTATGTACAAAGTCCCATTTATACTTTATGAGAAAAAGGTACTATTATAAAAAACAACATGTTTGCAAAATTGTATTTCATAGTATTGCTGCACTGGAAGCTGAAATCATTTAGGCACAACAACATGTCCACCACAGCAATTAAATGAAATAAACAGACTTTGTATGTAACATTTGGGTTCAAAAAGTTTTTGTTTCAGTCTACATGTCTTTTATTTGTGAATTCAGAGTGAACACTTGCTGGTGTACATGTTATTTTAGTTCACTTTTGGCCTGTGTTTCTCATTGTACATGCAGTTCTTGTAAGGATTTACCGTGATGGAGACAAATGGTTTGCCGTTCTCCTCTCTGCTATTAAACTGCGTTGTGTGCAGACATTTGAGGCTAGCGTAATACTCAGATAGGCACCAATTAAGAAGAACATTGACAAATGGCTGTCGACAGGACATTGTCACCTTTTCTCTTGCCTCTTAAGATATTTGCTTGAGTGGGGTTTGCCACCTCTGATCTGTGAGTTCAAGGGTGTTACTGGATTCTGTGTGGTCAGGGACTATCCACCCCTTGGCGGGGAGTATTTTTCTTCGAGGGCTATTGGACCAGAGCTTAGCCTTGTTATTGCTGAATGAGACAACAGATCTAACCCAGGGACTTTCCTAAATGACAAAGCAAGAAATATCCTGCCATCTCCAACCTCAATTGACGACTATATATTAGGTTCTGGTCAGGACATAACTTCTCGTATAAAACCAAAAAGGATAGTGCATATTGTTGTTAACGTCCTCGGTACTAAATCAGAGCATATGTGAAATTGTGGTTTCGCTTGAAATTGAAACTTTAAGAGTTTTCTCATAACAAAAACTCATTTTGCCATCTGTTGTTTGTTGAAATGGGGACCTGGAAAGGGTTACAAATTACTCATAATGTCTAATAGAATGCCTAAATATGACCAATGGTGTCGTAATAGTCACAGTGTGTTTGTCACAACAGCAATGCTGAAAATGAGGTTTGAATGCATCATTTTAAAACTCATAAATTCTCGTAGAGTCACAAAAAAAATTGGAACAGTAACGCTCAGATATTTGTGGATATATGTTGCCTTCTAACATGGTAAGTAGCCATGATATCAGTGCAGCAGGATGCCAGTGGAAGAATAGTGTAGCTTCTGCACAATGGGAAGGGTTATATCTCTCCAAACAGATGTATACCCAAACCACAGCTGTATCGCACATGTCTTTATGTCACCCACCAATACTGGACTGATCACAAACCGGTCTAAGCCGTCTCTCAAGGACCTCTGCTTCGCCTCTGCATGTATGTGAATCATTGTGATTTTTGCAGTGCAAAGAGACTAGACTGGGCTCGCTTCTGAACGCAGAACAGGGTTGGCTGGATATGGTGGCATGCTGATCAACGCTCAGGGCCATTTCCATAATTACCCAACAGTCCAATCACTGTGGATTCCTGCAACTCCTGATCTCTGCTGATAATCAGCCAGTGTTCTGGTCAGCGCTGGACCCCCAAGGATGAACAGGTGCGGTAATGCGACTGATTGCAACTAATGCAACTGAGGTCTGTTCAGAGAGGACATTCCCCTCTGGACCTGCAATCTGAAGATCTCTCTAGATGAGAAGAAAAGAGGACTTGTCCTGCATTTGGCTCAGTCTTATCAGAAACCCTCTGAAGAGCAAGAATGCCAGACATTCTCACAACTCTGTTAACGTAAGAGTGTCGGACACTCAGATCAACAAACTGTTCTAGTCCCTGATCTCCAACAGAGCACTTGGATGTTAGCACGTAATAGAAATAATTAATCAAGCAGGAGCATAAATAAATAAACAATACATGAGAGATAATGTATTAGCGAAATAAAGATTTACGTTTTCTCATATGTTGCATTTAGGCTATTCAATAACAATTGCTCCATCTAAATCCACAGCATGACTTTGAACTAAAGAGCAAATGCAAAGGATATTGAACTTTAAATGTGCATAAAAGACTGATTTTTGTTGTGAGAAAAAATAATAATGGAAAAAAATATTGAACATAATTAACTCCATGTTGTTTGGATTAAAAAAAACTGTCTCTTGATCCCTTTAAATTTTCAGTAAAAACAAGTATTGTCAGAAAACTGTTATATAAAATGTTAACATCCTAAGTGTTGTTATTCATATTTATAATATTTTTATAGTAATATTTGTAATTAATTTATTAATGTGTACCATGAGCTTCAACGTGTATGGTACTCCTTCCACTTTTGAGCACAAACAGAAATGCTGAAAAGTGCAAGCAGCCACACACATGCAAAAAGAACAGTAGACATTATAGAGCTCTTAAACATGGAAAATAAAGTCTTTTCATTTCTGCATTTCATTTAAATACCATTTATATTTGTCTTGATAGTACATGTGGCATTGTGGAAAGCATCATGATGACTTTGGATGAAGTTAATTAAAAGTGGTCTTTCCAGCAACTGCGGTCAGTAATAAGGCAGACCACAGTGCCACACACAAAGACAAGTCAGTGTGACTCTCGTGCCAGTGAAATAATGCAATAAACATGAAATTAATAAGATATAATGCAACATAAATGATACATTTTATCTAAATTTTACAGTCAATAAAATGGTAACAGATTTCAACTGTGACGACCAAGTGGATACGGATAAACATGCACTCGGTAAAATGTGTATTGAACGCGATGTAACATTATTTTCCGTGAACATGGCACTTAGTGTGTATAATATACTTTTCTTTACTTACACGATGACGCGCGTTCCCGGACTGGATAGACGTCATCGTGCGCGTTCCCCTTCTCGCGCGCTGGTTAAAAAGAAGGTGGAAAGAGCAAAGGCAAACATGTGCGTGCACTGAAGAGCATGCAACAGACAACTTAGTGCAACTTTTGATCACGCGTATCAACCTTTGTGCACCAACGGGATTTAACTTTTGGGAAAGGAGACATACAATTTCTGTATACATAGGCTAATCCGATCACTTCTTGTTTTTTTTATTTCTTATTAAAATACAGTATCATGTTTTTTCCACTTTAACAACATCATAACCAGCACTTGTCTTAATTTATTATCGTAATTTCTTTCTTATTTCATTCTTTTTTAAATACCTTTACTATTATTTAATTTAGACTGCTTTGCTTTAATCAAAATTAGTAATTCTATAACAACTTTCTGGACGCGTGGGTACTGTCATACAGCAGTCCTGATTCCTGAGCAGTCGCGTGTTCCGCTTTCCCTCTGAAAATGATGCATTTGAAATGTGTGCTCTTGTTGGCCATAGCGGCCAATTTTTGGGAATGTAGTGATGCGAAATTCGGCGAGAAAGGAGAATTAAGTCCAAGGAGGAGGAGATGTTACGATGGAAGTCTGCCGAAACGCCTGAAAAAGAAGGAGAGAAAACTGTCACTGGAGGGAAGCGGCGGAGGGGAGGTTTGTCACAGGCTCTATCCTCGCGTGTCCTGCTGTCCGTCCAGAAGAGCTCCGTATCAGATCCTCCATCGGAGAGATGCTCGGGTATGTTCAGGCTTCCTGCAGCCTCAAACTGACCTAGTGATTCTCATGCGTGTTTTGTTATGGCATTGATTTTAAGATGTTTTCAACAGCAGTATGTAGTGGGATAATGGGTGATCTTGTAATGAACATATGGATACATATGCGCAGTGTGTGTATTAAACGCGTTTTGCATTAAAAAAACAGTCAGCAAGACGCACGCAGCGCAGTGTAACAGAACCCGCGAGTTTCGAGACGCGGTTTTAAAAGTTGATAAACGCTGATAAACACAGCGAGATCGTTCGCAACGGCTAAAGACGTCCGTCTCGCGCATGATTACATAGAAAAACAATTAAAGACAGCTCGGACCGAGGTTAGAACGCGTGCAGTGCTGTTCATTCGCGAGCACGAGGCGTATGAATGAAATCGCTTAATTTTCATGCTCCCCTGCTGCAATATTGTGTTTCCGAAATCGGAATCGCTCTTAGAAGCTGTGCTCCTGCAGTTAAATGTTTGTATGTATAGATTAGACGTTTTGCGCAACTTTTCACGCTGATGTTTCAGTGACAGCATGTGCTTCTCGTAGTGATGGAAATAATTTACATAAAACAGATGGGGAAACAAATGTATCTCGATCGGTAATGAATCGCACCATTCTGAGGCTTCAGGAAGATTCATCTCAATAGTTTTATCAATGAACACATTCTATGCCGAGAAATCGCTCTCTTTTCTCATGTAAACAACCTCCGCAAATCGACATACGCGGCTGGGTGGCATCGCACGTCGGTTTGTGACAAAAAGCCATATTGCATCATTTAATTTGCTCAAGTCATGCAAATAAGAGCGAGGCTGAATGGAACAAAAAAGAGTCGACATCTCCTCCTCCCCACTACACTGCCCACACACGGAGTCTTTTTGCTTATGGCAAAAGAATAACAACAACACCATTGTGTTTGTTAGTTTCACTAATGGGTGAAGCTGGAGAACATCATTCTCCCCAGTCCTTGGCTCTGTCCAAGTGTTAGTTAATGCCTTTGAGTGAGTATTTGTCCTGCTCCCCACCCCAAACTTACTTACACCAATTCCCAGAGGGCCAAAATGGTTTCACTTAAGCTGTTTAAAACAAGCTTACAGGTTTTGTGGGGAAGTTAGCTCAGTTGTGGTT
>NW_015660503.1:13591-54882 GCF_001515625.1 Sinocyclocheilus rhinocerous | reverse complement strand
CAAGTTCCTTGAATCATGTCAGGTGATTCATTTGGTAAATCGCCTGTTTGTTTAATCTTATGGTTGTGGTAACTTCGATCATCGATCGCCTTTTTCTGCCACCTCAGTGAGAACTTGTGAGCTGTAGTTGCCCTCATTGTTTGTCACTAAATGACGAGCCATTGTTTTCAAATGAGTCTTTGTGTTTACGTTTGTTCTGTCAGTTCCAGTGACAAAGGATATTGTGTGCCGTGATGCATAATCCCAACATCTGCTCAGATTTCGCTATTTAAACATGTCATGACTTTTCATGCCGAACCACACTATTTCAAAGCATCTACTATTAAATAAGTTATGGACAGTTGGACTTAAGCTCATATATGCCTCCTATTTGCACTGGCATGTTTCGACAGTCGTTACGTATGGCCTTAAAAGGATGTGATGTAGACCGTGGTGTGATTTGAAGCAGCTTTGAACAACTTTTGGCATTTTTTGGAAAACACAAAAAACAAAGGTCCTCTTGTTGCTGGTGAGGGTGATGGCAACATTGGAGCCCATCCCAGCAACATATGGGTAGAGTGCATGGTTGAGAGCACACAAATGCTTCTCTCCATGGACCATGTGCCAGTCCATGGCTCACTAAATCAATGGGCAATTTAAAGCAGGAGAGTTGCCACTCACAGACCAGGCTAACACACCAACCACTGCAAGACTGAGAGCGAAGATTCACATTCCAAACTCTCTGGTTCATTTGGAGGTGTCAATACTTTTTTTGGACACCGTTTTATCTTTCACCCACAAAGATGGTTTTGATTCACTCGAAAGAATCTGGAGAATCAAAATCAAAGAAATCTGTCAAAATGGTTTACTACGCAGAGCAGTGGGCTGTCTGCTGGGTGTGCTGGTCTAATTGACTTGGACAGACTGCTAATTTGTTGATACCAGCACGGGAATGATGTGCCCGTCTATCTATAAATTGATGTTTACACATGGACCTCACACAGAGAGAGGGAGGTTTACCAGACTGCTGCGGCACAGGCGCATGTCTGGGGAAGGGAGCAGATTACATTGTTGTTTTATTACAGCTAATTTGTTACATAAATAAGCCTGCTCATTTTCTCGGCCCTAATCTACTGTTTACTTTTGTTTGGTGACTTAAGAAACATTTTGAGTATCCTCATTTCGGTCCGTTCGCTCCAGCATGGGTTCAGCTGCCATGCGAGGTGCAATTTTGGCTTGCTGTTTGTGAGCTCAAATAAACAAATCAGGAGAAATCAAGCCCACATGGATGTGTGGTGTTTGTTAAGAGAGATGTTTAGAATGTGAATTGTGTCCAATTAACGAGAAAACATTCCAAAAATGTGTGTCAAACCACCTATTTTGATTTTTCTTTTATTATATATATATATATATATATATATATACACAATACACAGTCATTATATAGGAACAGCTTTGTAGCATGAGTAAAATTTGGATTAGCCATTCAATTAGAACCACAGTTCTAACCTTTGCTGGTTGTTTTTTGTTCCTCAGATCTTCTCAACCAATAACACAGAGTGTTCTAGACTGCTGGAGGAGATTAAGTGTGCCCATTGCTCACCACATGCCCAGATGCTCTTCCACTCACCCAAACTTGAAAAGGCACCACACAGAGAACAAGATCTACCCCGCTTATGTCACGACTACTGCCAAGAGTTCTACTACACCTGCCGGGGACACGTACCAGGTAACAAACAAGATCAATACAAAAGTTTTTTTTAAAGAACATTAGTAACTTCATCAGGAACATCGCTCTTCTGACTCATGTATTGCAGTTATTCTAAGTCCAGGTGAACAAATTACCTCAGGTTAATTCATCAGACTGTGAAGTCGCATTGTGGGAGAAAGCAAAATATCCGTGGCAGCCCCTGCACAGCAAAGTTACTTTGAAACTGAGAGATTCGTTCATCTGATGTTCAAGAAATGCCATTCAGGAGACACTTGTTGCTGTTTCTTTCTTTCTTTTTTAAACTTTGCAATGACTTAAGCATCACAAAAGGCCTTAAATTATTGGTATTATAGAAATATAAATGATGAAAATGTGATATTTCAAATAAATAACAAAATAGAAATCTGAAGTTGTGACAAACTAAATGAAGAACTCAAAAACACCCCAAACAAAGTTCTAAAAAATGTAGCTGTAAATGAATGATTTTATGACCTGTTTCTTCCCTTCGGTCCTTTGGCAAGCATCTTATTTTACGTCAACACAGCCTGCCAAGATGTGTTTGGTGTTTATGTGCGTGTGTGTGTGTGTGTGCGCAGTCTTGACTATGGTCTAGACATGACTGACACTCACCCCTCACACAACACACACTTTACAGGATGCAGCGGAAAACGAGGCCTGTTCAAGGCAATGCTCACATAATCAGTTTGTTTTTCTTGGTGGCAGCCTACGTTCAATGAAAAGACAAACATTAAGGCCTCTGAAACATAAGGGGGGAAAACAGATGGCAGTGGGGAGGAGTCCGGAAACCTGAAAAGCTCTAAGCCATCATGAGGTTTGTATTTTCTCCCAAACATGAATGACATCAGGAGCAAACATCCAATAGCTACCCTGTAGTGTTGCAACATTCGCTGCATGATGCATTCCATCAGATGGAATGGTATGCAAAAGCTGGCCGCCAGACCAAACCTTCTTCCTATCAGCGCAGCCATAACAGATTAGATGGGGACCGATATGCAAACAGAGAGCAAACGCAAGCCACACGCACATACGCACCCACGGAAATGCGAATAGACCGACAAAAATGAGACACTGTATGCATACAGTTTACCTTTCAGTCTTCCTCTGCTAAACAGATAAATAAGGGTGTGCTGTCTGTTGCGACTCTTTGTAGAGGGAGTAAGCGTATGGGAAAGAGAGAGAGAGAGAGAAAATAGTGGTAAAGACTCTGAGAACAGGAGCTGGGGCCAAAAGACTCTACCCCCTCCCCTCTCCCCCTCCCAAATCAGCATATGTGGTGACGAATGACACATTTATTTTTCTACAAAGGTTGTGTATATGTAAAACTGCTGAAGTGCATCAAGATGTCAAGTACTTTGGGTGGCCACCCAGGTTGCTTTGGAAGATAACCAGATGGAAGTATAACTATAGCGCTGAGGATGTGGAGTCTCTTTCTCTCTGTCCTGTTTTTTGTAGGCCAGTACAATAAAACTAGAGCATATTGTGGAGGGGCTGAGACCGTAGTTGAGGCCACACAGTGTTTTCGCCATATTTAGGGAAGTTATAAATTGTTCAAATTAGACAGTCCTTTCAGTTCATGTGATTCATTCCTATCCATATTTTTTAACCATGTTTTTAGACCGTGATTGCGCAATGGTTTTCAACAGTAATAAAAGTCCCTTCATATTTCCATGGTGTTTGCTTTCAGTTCACTGAAATTAAGGAGAAACATTTCAGTTCCAAATATTCATTTTACAGTTGTCTGTTCAATGTGTTGATCTCATTTGATTTGGTGAGGATTAGACTTTGGTTTGGTTAAATAAGGTTAGGTTTTAATTTAAAAAATGCATAACACATCTAAAATATTCAGCAATGTTATAGCAGAACTGGATAACAAAAAATCTAATCAAATGAGTGGTTGGGAGGACTCGACCTGTGGCAGATATTTCCACCAAAAAGTAGTTTTGAGAAGATATATTCACACCCCACATCAGCAGACACTTTTTTTTTTGATCCCCATGACCTCATAGATATAATGGAGACATAAAGAGTTTCCCACACTCTTGAAAAAAGATTACAAAATGGGTTTTTGCGATACAATAGAAGAACCATTTTGGGTTTCCCAAAGAACCTTTCAGTGAACAGTTCTTCTGTTCCAAAAGAACCATTTTTTTCTTAGTGTAAAGAACATTTTAATAATCTGAATAACCATTTTCGATTACAAGGAACCCTCTGTCCATTGGAAATACTGCATTGATGTTAAGGTTCTTCATGAAACCATAGATGTCAAAAAAGAACCTTTATTTTTAAGTCATGAAAAAACAAGTTTATTTTAAAATTTTGTTCTCTAAGGCTTAGAAATGCTACGGTCTTTATAAATAATGATTTCAAATGATTTTGTAGTAATTTTGAGCGACTCTTTATTTTGAATTGTTCATTTGAATCAGAATTGGTTGAACTGGTTCCCATATTAGTCTGAATGACTCATTAGTAAATAGTCTGAATGAAATTTGAATGCTTTTTTTTTATTTTATCCCTCAATGTGAAATATGGACATGGAAGGATATCGAAAAGCATGGAGATTCAAAAGTGTGGGAACTGCATAAAGATTCTGACCTCTCAGCTGCTATTGACAACAACTCCCAGACCCTTACCGCTCACACCAGCAGGCCCAAGATAACCACTGCGGTTTGTGTGTGGGTGGTATGGCAGTGTGAGTGGAGGTGGTGGTGGTGGGTGTGTGTGTGTGTGTGTTTGATCTCACTGTTGTGTTTAGATGTTTAGGGATATCCTATCACCTCTGTTGTTGGTGCTGTTGCTTCCCTCCCACACGCAGCCCCCTTCCTCATGTGGCAAATGAAAGGAAGGAGAGGAGTGTGTTTGTGTTTCTATCACTGCTGTATTTGCTCTACTTCTCCCCATGAGAGGGCTTAGCTAAGGTGGTAACCATATCAGTGAGGTTTTTAGGTCACAGTGGCTGCCAAACCGAGTCCTGTTCTCTCTCCTTGTTGTCGTGCTGCTCATTCAGCCAAAAGGTTCCTAGAAACGGACTGTGATTTAATTGCCACACAGTTAATTTTAAGAATTTTCATCGCACATTCCTCAACTCTAGATGTCTAAATTAGGGTGAATTTATTTTGGCTACGATTGGAGAAATAAATAAGGGTGTTTTCCATGAAGGTAAGCAAGCAAACTTAATTTCTTAAATATAATCAATCAGTTTGGGTGTGTACTTATCATTTATTTGGATTTGACCTGCAAGTTTCTGCTGAAAGATATAACAGCAAAGGAGATACAGACTGAGCGTTTGGCATATTTGGGTTTAATTAAACTCACAAACTTTCCACTGTCGGACCACACATGTCTGAAGCGGTTTGTGATACCTCACTGGGGTTCAACCATCACATAATTGCAGCACCCAGAAGTGTGTATCATTGTGGCTCTGTCAAATATGACCGTTTTTAACAAATGGTTAAAGGTCTGGAGTCTGGACGCATATGAATGACCATGACTTGCACTTGTCAGATATGAGAGGCAAAAACAAATGTCTTGATTTGAGACTCAGTACTTCATAAATGCACCATAGTCAAGATAGGAATTGAACTTGGCACCGGAATCACCACCAAAACGCCCACACAATAAGCCGTCTGATGGCTGAGGACATACTTGACTCGAGTACAGCTTTGACTGTAGGGGATTCAGTTGGTTTTGGAGGTGATTACATCATCCATGGACCCTGTGTGGTGTCTGTCTCAGGCTGAGACCAGTTGTCTGTCTGTCTGTGTTTTTTAGAACTGTTCCAAGCCGACGTGGATGAGTTCTGCCAGTACTATGGAAGGAAGGACGGAGGCCTGTGCTTTCCAGATTTTCACAGAAAGCAACTGCGCAGAGATTCCAACTACCTGTTAGATGAAAAAATAGAAGTGATTAACAGGTATACTTAATTCAGTTTTACACACACATTTCTTTGTTGAACAGTAGAGAAACAGTTCACCTGAAAATAAAAATCTGTCAATATTTATTTACTCATGTCATTCCAGATACAAAAGGTGAATTTGTGAAGAATGTCCTGGTCAATCTTTTCAATATAATGAAAGTAAAATGGGGCTGCCAAGCTCCAAAATGCCATACCCCCCCATATATATGTATATACATATGGGTATACAGTATATACCTCATCTGCTCATAGTCATAACGACAAAAATTTAAGTCAGTATTCACAAAAATCTTGACAACTGTACTAGCTTTCCTTGGCACTTTAATTAGTGTATATAAGATAAGTAACAATGTCTGATTTGTGAGCTAATTATTCTTTTGAGTCAGAATTGGTTGATACAGGTCACAAAACCAGTCTGAATGATTCATAAATGGTTCTAATTGGTTCTAAGGTTCAGCTCAGAATCCTGTTGCAACAGCCAGTGGCAAGGAAGATTGTCAGTGAATATTGACTTAGTTTGACACAAATTGTACTGTATAACTTCAGAAGACTTGGAATCCAGTGAACAAGCTGTATGAACTACATTCATGGAACTTTTGCATCCTTTTTGTTGAGTGAACGTTCTAGTTCCCATTCATTGTAACATTGTGACATGAAGGTGATTTAATAATGACGGAATTTCCATTTTTTGGGGTGAGCTATTCCCTGTAATGACATCTGCGTATAACGACATTCATCATCAGGTATGAGAGAAGCTTCCTTACGGTCATCTAATGGCCCAGTATGACTGGCCTGCTTCGACTACTAGGTCATCAGGGTAGCCTCAACAAGGTCACTAGAGACAAGACACGCCTGACTAATCTTCCATGTCACAACATTCCTGCATGTACTCGTTGACTGGTCCATTGCCCCTCTTTCCAAGTCAGAGCTTTGTGGCCAGACTGAGTTTATCCAGCTTTAAGAACACAAAGAAAGTGCTTATACTGCAGGAACTGTGAGCTGTTGGTGACAGCCAGAGGGCTTTGACCATTTGTGACAGGACATAGCAAGGGATGTCATTTGGGGCTGGCTCTGATTTAGCTCATAGCTGAATATCCTGTTGATTGTAACCTCATATTAGTATTAGGAAAAGGCTTAAGTATTCACTTTTCACAACTTACAATGATGGATTCATATGTGTAGTCAACAAGACCACCTGTAGGACTCCCAAAAACATCGTTAGCCAACTATGGTCGCAAGTTGTGTTGTTACTAACATTTCGGTGTTTCCTGTTTCTCGCAACTATAATTTCTCTAACTCTTCTTCATGCTGTGGTAGTTAAAGGGATAGTTCTGATAGTGACCTTCTGAGGCAAATATTGACGACCTGTGAATCCGCCATGTGTTTTGAGAAGGCTCTGAGCCCACAGTCATTGTAAATGAACGTCATAATTGTTAATCGGACCTCCCATTGCGAAGGGCCAGTAAAGCAGCATATCTGATCAGGCACAGTCACTGCAAGCACGTCAGACTGACGTTATTCTACAGCTCAGGCACGAGATGTCAGACATACATTTGCTGCCAGTTCACCCCCTATTACATCTATGGAAAATCCCTCCAAGACTGCTTGTTAACAGGAGCACCCACACTGCTGATGCCCTTGTTTTATTTAAGGCATAATGTGAGTTGGCGTGTCCCCACATCAAATGTGATTTGTGGTTAATGGAACACTTGTTTCACAGCTTGAGAGCCCCCAACTTCTGACTATGTTAAATTAACTTCTCCTGTGTCGTTTTATTCAGTCTATTCACAAACCAGTCTGTCAAGCAGAAAATAGTCTGTTGTGTTCCTAACTGTAATAAACTTGTTTATAACGATTAAACTTATACAGTTCTACTGTTTACAACAAAAAATAGACATTAGACAACAACTTAAAAGCCTGATGCATAAACTAACCCATCTAAATTTCTAATCTTTCCATTCCTTTCCTACAGAAAACATAAACACAACTGCTTCTGCACTCAGGAGATCCTTAGTGGTCTTCGACAGCCTGTTGGTGTGGTGCATTGTGGGGATGGATCACAGCGGCTTTTTATTTTGGAGAAGGAAGGCTTTGTCCGTATCCTAACACATGACATGGAGCTCCTGAAAGAGCCTTTTCTTGACATTCATAAGCTGGTCCAAAGCGGCATAAAGGTAAGTGAAAGCTCTTGTTTGTTGCCATTGTGGTGTTATCAATTGGCTGGATTGACAAATTAATTTGCAACTCCATGTCTACTAACTCTCAGAGTAGACTGTTAGGGTAGGTTTAGGGTTAGTAGAATGTTGACAAAGAAAGTGTTAGAAGATATTAAGCAGACAGTCTACTAATACTCTACTAACTGCTAGTTGACATGTAGTTGCAAAGTTACTTACTGTTAATAGAATGTCTAAAGTGGACTATCGAAATAAAGTGTTACCTGACAATGTTTTATATACTTAAAGGTGTGGTCAGTGATTTGTTTTTTCATTAAGTATTATATGTAAAGAAACAAATATGAAATGTATGTACAGTCATGTGCACTTACCTCAGATTAAGATTCCAGTCTCATCATTGAGCTGAAAAACATTTTCAAAGCTTTTTTAGAGAAACAAATTTGAAATGATACAATATATACTTGATTTCCTTCCTTATTCTTGGTAACAACCTTGTTTTTGGGCACGTTTTATTCTGAGACACCAAAAATGGCTAACTGTGAAAAGAGCTGAATTTCTACGTATGGCATAAAGTCAGCGTGAATTGAAAATTCACCTCTATTTTCTAAATGCATGTTTATAATAATAATAATAGCTCGTAGTGTGTACAATTTATGCATTCATGTGTTAATTTTTTTTTTTTTGACCTCATAATGTTCAATCAAAATGCCAAAATGACAGACTTTTCTCTGGTGTCAAACACTGGACTTCTCCAATCATTTAGTCTGATTAAATCTAATAATTTGTTTCACTCTGATGTACAAAAGACAAATGCCATGCCAGCTAATGCAATTAAACCAAAAATGACAAAAGTGCACCTTTGCGATGATACAATGCCATTCATTTATCAGGAGACAGTTTTTTTCCAAATCATATCGCAGTGGATTGGTATATTATTTCAAGTGTTTTTGTTAGGGATGCTAATAATGGTGAATTTTAGCTAAAGTTCTAAATGTTACCGTTTTCACTCCCGACATTGCTGACATATCTGCCTCTAAAGAGGAAATAGCTTCTATTTGATATTCATGCAGCCTGACCTCCCACCATCAGAGAAGTCTGTCTTGCATAAATCAGGAAGCCTCGCTGAAACCTGGAAGATCTGTTGTTCATCATTTTGGTTTGGCACCTTCTCAGACGAAGCCGAGGTGGGAGAAATGAAGCACCCTAACAGAATAGAATCTTTAAGGAGCACAATAACAACTTCTATGGATTTATTTCCATTTTTCCTCTCCTCCCACCACAAATCAAAACCTGAATGGAGGGTGATGGAGGGTATTATTATACAAATGTATTCTGTATGTGGGCTTCTATGTGTGTGGTTTGCTTGCTGTCAACCTGACTGCCAGCAGAGGAAACCTTGTGTTTGATTGTTAAGGATCAGTGAGAAAAGCTGAAATGTAGCCAGCTGTAGCGTTCGCTTACATGCATGTCTGTCAGTAGTAGTTATGGCGTGTGTCACAACAGATGTTTATCTGCCCCCACAAGAACTGAAGCATTCTGTAATTCAAGAACATTTTGTTTAGCGAGTGTCCGGAGATGTAGGAAGAGACCTGCTTTTGACAGGAAGTTTATGTATATTGCATACCTCCCGTTGCCTCACTTATAAAAGGAGAAAGAGCAATTATGGAGTCAACATGCAACAGCCCCACAGGAAAGACCCCCAATGTGCCTTATCGTCATTAAACATAATTGGTTGTGGATAAAGCAATCATTATGACAATTAGAGTAAGCTCAAGCCCCGGCAGACCCCAAGAGTGCTATTCTGTCAAGTTTAGCCGCTATCATTCCGAGTCGGCTGTGTTTACTCGGAGCATCAACAGGACATGTGGCCTTTGTGCCTGTGGAAGGCCTGGAGACCCGCTGGGACCCGACTTGGGCATGAAGGGGGATGATAGTGTTTTATCATGACTTTGATTCTAATGTTCTGAATCTCCTTCAAGCCCAATCCCCTTACTGCCACTTAAGCCAAACTGCTTGGAAACAATGCTCTGTCTACTTAAGGGAGTCTCCCAGAGCACCGTGGGTGTTCTCTGATGAAACCGTATCTCTTCAGTCACTCACACACACACACACACACACAAACTGTGTGACATTATCAAACATTCTGTGCTACTTGTGCTTCTCCAGTTACCGACAGAAGTTTTGTACTGAAATGCAGAGACACGACTGATCATTTCCCTTTATCCTTACCACCTTTATGATGATTTTTTTTTCATCACAGGTGGGTCAGTGAAGTTCTCATTTTTATTTTTTGTACAGATGTATTGATAAAACATACAATGACTTGAATACACATCGTCTATGGCATGGTTTTAATTTCTTCATTAAAATTCATTAAAATTTATTTTCATATCTTTTGGGGGGCATAAAGTCTAAATGTCCTAATATAATAAATAAGAAAACCTTTTAATTGGTCTTTTATGATTATTATTGCAGTTATTTAAAACAACAAAACATTTGAACAGACTTTTGTCCACCAAATCAAAGTAACGTGGTGTCACCAACCAGCAGAAACATGCAGAAAAAACAGGAAATTATATGATAAAGAGGACACCTTTCAGACACCCATGACTGTGTCAAGGTCAATAAATCTCTTAAAATATTAGATAATTTGAACCTTTTTGATATTCATAAATTAATAATTCATGCTATTAAAAAATACAAACTATAGAAAAAAAAATATGACCATTTACTTTATGGTTACACCACATGACATTTTTAGAGTCATTGAAAGGTTTTATAAATTATAAATTTTTTAAAACCGTATGAAACCAACATGCATACAAAGAGCACATTCCTTAGAACTTGGTCATTTGATTTAAGTTAGTTTTTTGAAAGATAATTTTCAATTTTCTTTATCGTAGACACTCTTGTTTGTCACTGACCCAGATGTCTCAATTCAGATCTTCCAAAGAAAGTGTCAAGGATCAAACACCTTATTGGTTTTGACCCAGAGAAGGTTTGCCTTTTTGGCTTCTGCTGCATAGATCTAGCAAGGTGGATTGCACTGGCTACTGTGGAAGTGGACTGTGGTCCTATTGGATTTATTGCAAACTACTTTATTACACTCTCACATCTGTGGCTGGTCTTCAAGCACAACCCTGCACCAGTCTGATTGGATTCAACAAAGTGAGCTATCAGCGGAGGCGCTTAAATAGTTAACTACCAGTTATCTATTTTGGGATATCTTGTAAACTAGTTACCTTGTTCCAGATGCCGAAAAAAAAGAGTCATACAGTGATCCTGAAGCATAGGATTTCAGCGCCCTAAAGTGTTTATCTTCTAAACTATTTGTGTGAAAGAGCTCTGATTCAGTTCGTGTTGACGTGATAGGTACACAAGTATGGTACCGCTTTGTTGTTGTCCTTGCTAGATGTAGTGAAGAAGACATCTGCACACAATGTGAGCGGAGTTCCATTGTGGTGTATCAACTAACTCAAGGGGTCCAGCTGCAAAAAACTATTTCTTGCCGAAGCAAATAGATCACAGCATGTTGTGCACTCTGTCACTTGACACGCACAGCTGTTGAGCTCTTTCAGCTCGACGAGCAGGAGGGCTCTCGACTCTGTCAAAAAAGAAGTATCCTAGCTTTGACAAATGGACCTTTTCCTCTCTCGTCCTTTGACTCTTTGAACAGTTCTCTTTGAGAAACGGCCTCTGCTTAGCTGTCATCTCACATAGCTTCCTGGCCGAGGTTTTGACTTCGCGAGGACCCCCGAGACAGGATGAGCACCTGTGATGGAGCCATTCAGAAGATTTGTGGATTGCTCCAGAGAGCTGCCACTGCAATAAGTGAATGTTATCCTACGATTCGATCTGCTCTTTTCACCGCTTGAAAGTAAGCGATCCTCACTCCAGCGCTGTCACAGGATTAATGTGTGTTAACAGGTGGAGGAGGGGGATTTGACTTGGGTCTTTTGAGGGCCTTTGAGGTAGGCACACATTGTTTTTCTCCAATCAGCTCGGGTGGAATGCCTCTTTATGTAGGATTGCCTGAGCCAATAAGGATCAAAAGGTGCTCAGAAACAATGTGCAAGCCAGGCCATGCATCAAGCCCTGAAAGGCAAGCAGCTGCCGATGGGGTGGATGGGGGTCCAAGAGGGAGGCGGTAGTGCTCCCTGTTCCTGTCTGCGAATACATCTGACCCCGATTTATTCTCACTAGCATTCTTTTCAAGAAGCTGTTACAACCTAATCTTAGTACTGTCAAAGCAACAGGCAATGTGCAGAATGCTAACAATAACATAGCGTAGAACCTCTGACCATGACGTTTTGAAGCGAGATTTCGGAGATGAACTGTTCCTATCGACGTCAGCATGCTGCAAGGTTACCCTGATGAAATATTTAAGAAAGGTTCTTGTGACTGCTACAGTGGAACAATATGTACCCGCGTTGCAACTATGCAGAGGCTTGTACACGTAGCCCTGCATCTGCTATGATGGATGGAGGGAGAATATCATGAAGTTTGTCTTCTCTTAATTAAGTTATTGGTATCACCCAGAGGAACAGGCCTGGAAAAATGAAGGTTTTTTTGTGCCTACTTGTTGAAGGAGCGATCATTAGCAAAAGCTAATATTTCAGCTAATTTTGTTCTTTGGTGGTCCCTGGCCTGAGATCATACGACTCTCTGGAATTCTTAACTTGACCTGCTCCCTCTGTGTTTGTTTTGGGATTCAGGTCAGTGCATCAGGAGTCCAACATGTTGAGAGGGAGTTTTCGGAGAAAGGAAGAACTTTTCATTTGTAAAAGCTGAACATGGATAAATGATATCAACCTGCTGTTAACTCAGCCCAACCTAGTTTTGTGTTTGACTAATGTAGAACAGACATTTAATGGGTACCACAAAGTTTTGCTTGTGATTTCACTCTTTGTGGTCTACTAAAGAGTCCTCCTGAGTGTTATTATTCATGTCCCTACAGATCCAATTCGAATTCCTCCGGAGCATTCCAGAGATGCAGCGCTAGCACTTGAAGCCTATTCGAATTGGATTACTTCAGCACAGCCCAACAGAGTCGCTCTGACCAATTTATGATTGGGGGGAGTTGCTTGAAGTCAAATGTTTTATAATCGTTTGTAATGCAGTAGTCAAGGAGAGGGGAGGTAAGAAAAAAAAGCAAGAGGGCATGGGGTAACTGGCCCCCATATGGAGAGAGACCGGCCTGAGATCATACGACTCTCTGGAATTCTTAACTTGACCTGCTCCCTCTGTGTTTGTTTTGGGATTCAGGTCAGTGCATCAGGAGTCCAACATGTTGAGAGGGAGTTTTCGGAGAAAGGAAGAACTTTTCATTTGTAAAAGCTGAACATGGATAAATGATATCAACCTGCTGTTAACTCAGCCCAACCTAGTTTTGTGTTTGACTAATGTAGAACAGACATTTAATGGGTACCACAAAGTTTTGCTTGTGATTTCACTCTTTGTGGTCTACTAAAGAGTCCTCCTGAGTGTTATTATTCATGTCCCTACAGATCCAATTCGAATTCCTCCGGAGCATTCCAGAGATGCAGCGCTAGCACTTGAAGCCTATTCGAATTGGATTACTTCAGCACAGCCCAACAGAGTCGCTCTGACCAATTTATGATCTGTATGTTTTGGCGTGTACTGTGAGCTGAACCACACCGTTAACTTGAGCAATCCACAGAAGACCTCTCTTTGCTGAATTCCTGTGAGAAATCCAAAAGGAATGCCGCAGAGATGGCACAGACAGCTAATTTCATGAAAACTCTATTTGTTTACTTATTTTACAGCCAATATCACTGTTAGTGTATGTGCTGTAATTAAACTGGTGTTACGTCTTATCCCAAAGCATTAAATCATAATCATTTTTCAGGGACTTGCCTCAAACCCGTTTGTTCATTCATTGATTCGTTGGTTCATTCATGAGGTGTACACTTAGCAATCTGTTCATTCATTTCATTTGTGTTGCCAGAAAGAAAACAAAGTTGGAAAGATGAAAGGGAGTAAAGCCCAACATTATTACTTTCCCCAGGAACTAAAGCGACATAGCTGCTTATAACAATGGGCTATGATGGGTGGACCACCAGAGTAGTGACAACTCATGTAGTAGCCTCCGGGATGAGAGGTTTTACCTATTTCACAAGCAATTTCAATTTGTTTTCTAACTTGTTGCCAAGAAAGTGGGAGTGTTGTATTTTTTTTCTTTTCTGCCCATTCTTTTTGTTGCTTCTCTCAAATTTTGCACGGGTTTAAAAATAAAAAAAAGAGAGAGAGGGAAGAGGGTGGACGGGGGGGCTAAAGGAATCCTGGACTTTTGTGCTCTCTATGAACTGCGAGCGAGCTAATGAATTGTTTCAAAGGGGCTTGCTAAGCCTTGCATTCCACCCCAATTATAAGAAAAATGGAAAGCTCTACGTCTCCTACACGACCAACCAAGAGCGCTGGGCTATCGGACCACACGACCACATTCTTCGTGTAGTCGAGTACACTGTGTCCAGGTAATGAGAAACCAGTCAAAACCTGACCAAGCACAGGGGCTACTAACCCGAGCCGTAACCATCATGGACAATGGGGGGATGTGTCCTTCCTACAGTGATGAATGTTTTATAGAGATATGTAATCACAACATATAATTATCACGAAGGCTGACATCCATTCTGATTGTGTTCAGCTCCCCAGCTGCGATGCAAAACACCCAGCATTAACAAACCCGCTAAAGTATACATTTTGTAAATTGGCCTTTCAAATGCCAAAATAACCACATTTTCAGTTGGTTATAATATATAGTTGCCAAAATAAGTCATCTGATTTAAACGAAATGTTTTTTTGCATTTTCTGTGCTGATTTTTTGTGAATAATCACTTGTAATTTTTAAACTATTAAATTAATAAATATATTTTGAAACTATTTTTTTAAAATAAAATATTAATTCAATTTTGTATTTACATGTATTTAGTTTTCTATTTTGTACGCTCTGATAGAGTCCCTGCGACCCTACAAGTTGTTTGTTTTTTTGCCGATCCCTAGCAGTTCAGAAAATTTATGGATTTAGGTTTATATATAAATGTTTTAATATTTGGTTTTAGGAAAAACCCAAACCAGGTGGACACAAGGACCACTCGGGTTTTAATGGAAATAGCTGAGCTCCACCGAAAGCATCTGGGAGGGCAGCTCCTCTTTGGCCCTAATGGGCTTCTGCACATCTTTTTAGGTGATGGCATGATCACTTTGGATGATATGGAGGAGATGGATGGTCTGAGGTAAGTATTGAATGCTTAAAGCTGTAATAAATCAGGCACTATTGATGAGTCAAGCTATGTAATAGTGATATAAGCATTGTTTCAAATATTTTCAATGGAGTGTTTTTCTGCCTTAGTGATTTCACAGGATCTGTCCTTCGGGTGGATTTGGACACAGATTGCTGTAGCACTCCTTACTCTATACCCAGAAACAACCCCTATTTCAACAGCACAAATCAGCCCCCTGAAATCTTTGCCCATGGACTGCATGACCCAGGGAGGTAAGGTCAAACATTTTACTGAATTGTCTTTCGAAAAATTGATTGTTAGATTGTTAGGGAAAGCTACTCTATGAATTCTTTTCATTATATGTTGGAACATGGCTGTGGGAATTTGCACCTGTATATCGGTGAGATGTTGGGCGATGGGGTCTGGCTTGAAGTCGTCATTCCAGTTCATTGGGGTTCAGGTCTGGGTTTTGTGCAGGCTAGTCAAGTTCTTCTGCACCATATGCAGTAAATAATTTCTTTATGGACCTCATTTTGGAAAAGCGCCCACCCAAACTGTTACCATAACGGTGGAAACACACAGTTTCTCAAGAATGTAACTAAGCTTTAAGATTTGTCTGGAATTAAGGGACGTTACAATCTGAAAAAAAAGTGCACGCCAACACATATACCATATAATTAAATAAAGTGTCATATAACAAGTAGCAGTGTGGTTTACACTGCTGCTGTCTTGCAAAATGCATTAAAATGGTATTTTGTGCTCTAGGTGTGCAGTGGATAAGCTCCGCATGGACACCAATGGGAGTCTGCTGATCCTGTGCACAGATACTGTTGGCAAAAATACGACAACAGGCAGGATCCTACAGGTCATCAAAGGGAAAGACTACGGTATGTCTGTTAGAAGTGGCTGGTTTCTAAAAATATGATGGATTACTGTACAAGCAGAAAGGCTTTTCAACAAGCCAAATAGTTCCAACCAGGCAACCACTCAAGAAGTTCCTGTATTGTATTTCACAAAACATAAAATTCTCCCTCCATGTACTGGTTATGAAATAATGTTAAGCTTTTATGTTGAGAACAGAATGTCTTAGATGGAATGGGGGTACATTCCAAGAAAGGAAAAAATGAAATTGCATCATATGACCCCTTTAAGACTTTCCATACAAACCGATCAATGAATGCTTTATTCAAGAATACCATTACAACACTCTCGTTTCATAACGTGAGAACACACTTTAAATATAAAATGCTTCTTTTAATCCCTGGGGACTTGCAAGCATATGTACAGCTGTATAATTTATCGCTGTCGAAGAGCGTTTATATGGTCATTTAGTACATTGTTGAAACACAAAACAACCAGCATGGCAGTCCATCTCTCAATCGTGCTGACTAAGACTCCTAAATCAATACCAGAAGTGAATATATATTATTTCCTATGGCCAAAGTAATGGATTGGCTTTCTCGTACTCCTCCTTACGCATTGGCAGCAAACAAATATGGCTCTCTCCCAGCCAATGCATTTAAACCCCAAAAAGATTGTCTCGCAAGTGTGCCAAATTACCCCAAACTCCAAGCCATTTACGATGTTAAACCATCACCATGGTGAATGACTTACTTCATTAAATCACATTTTATTGTTTTACGGGGCTCCGACTATAAGGTTATAATACTGGCCATTCCCTAAGCTGCTGTAATCTTAGTAGCCATACAAACTTAAACAAATATACACAAACACTCACTAGTAATTGTAGGATTACCTCACCCTTTCCTCTCGTGTCCTTTTCCTAATCTATTTGAGCTATAATGTGAACTTAACAGTGCTTAATAAGGACATTTAGTGAAATGAACATAGCCCTCCATATCAAGTTTACATAGTGTTTTTATAACCGTCTGGGGAATAGCTAATTAAAACCAGCCTGTGTGAAGTGCTAATGGTCTCTTGACAGATTGTGGTAAACATGGATATCCCTTACACAAACAAAGAAAACTGTTATTATGGGGATAAATCAACTTTGCAACACATGAAGGATGGTGATTGAAGACATCGAGTTTGGACAAAAAAATTGTAAAATTGAGTTATCTAAACAATGGAGATGATTTCCGTTAACTCATTTGAATTTTCAAGCTCAAATAACCCATAACTCATAAAAAATAACCTAAAACTCATAAAATGTACAACCACATGTCGACTTGTTACCTTGCTCTGCTTTTCTTTCTTGATGGTGAGTTGTTGGTATGTCTGCCCACAGAAAATGAGCCATCTATGTTTGATTTGGGGTCAAATGAAGGTGCCGTCCCAGTTGGTGGATTCATCTACCGGGGATGCCAGTCAAGAAGACTTTATGGAAGTTATGTATTTGGAGACAAAAATGGGTATGTTGTGTTACTTTATGATGTTAGAATGATTAATTATGCAAAACTACTTGGTATATCCCTTGAACAGTCAGAGAAACTGAATAGTTATGCTTCCAAAAAACAGATATTGAACTTCCATTTTCATATTGCTCCTCTTTGGTTTTTTGTGGTAATTGTTAAACTGCGAATGGAAACTGCCATCTTTCCTGTGTTATTGGCTGTGCCAACACACACACTGGCCACATACCCCAATGAAGAAAAATAGCTTTTTCAGGGTAAATTGATAGCAGTTTTCCTGCCAGGTCAATGGGCCGCTGGTATATGTTTTTCACACTTTACACAGGTTTATAATTCATCCTCACTATCAGCCTGCCTATTTTGTCAACAGTGAGAGATAAACTGTAGGAAGTAAATTGTTCCTGGAAATCCAAAGCAGTAAATTATGCCTGATATTTTGTCATGTCATTTTATTTTTTGTAAAAAATAAAGATGTTCGCTCAAGTCTGCTGGGTAGACAGAGCAATGACATTTTTAACCCCTGGCTTTATGATCGTTGCAGGAACTTCAGAATTCTGCAGAGGGCTTCAGAAGACAGGTCGTGGCAAGAGAAGCCTCTTTGTCTTGGTACTAGCAGTTCCTGTGGTTCCTCGCTGGTCGGCCACATCCTGGGGTTTGGCGAAGATGAATTGGGTCAGTGAGCTCTCAAAAAGCTTTATGTGTGTTCGTTTCACCGCGCATTTTGTGTGCTTCTGTAATAACCTTTATTCATGGTTCTGTCAAGTTTAAAACTATATTATGCGGAAGATACATTGTTATTTTTTTTCTTTTTTTAATTGAAAGAAATTAATACTTTTATTCAGCAAGGATGCATTAAATTGATCAAAAGTGACAGTAAAGACATTTACATAGCTACAAAAAAAATACATTTCAAATAAATGCTGTTCTTTTGAATTTTCTATTCATCAAAGAATCCTGAAAAAAATTCCACAAAAATGAGCATTGATAATAATAAGAAGCATAGTAGAATGACTTCCAAAGATTGGAATACACATTTTAAAAATATATTAAAATAGAAAACTCTTATTTTAATCACTTTATTATATAATTGTAATAATATTTCACAATATTTCTGTGTTTACAGTATTTTGATCAAATAAATGCAGCCTTGGTAAGCATAAGAGGCTTCTGAACATTTAAACAGTAGTGTAACTACAGGCATTTCTCAAAAGGACTAACACAAAAAAAAAGAAGTTTAGACCAGGTCTAATGAAGCGATTGTTTTACATTAGAATGTGTATACCGAAGTCACGGGAAGGAGAAAAAACTGGCTCCCGAATCCAAGAATCATCTGAATGATACAGAACAGAAAGAAAACCAATCCCTTGTCCTACCTCCCATTTTCAAATATCTTTCCTCCAAGGAACATTTTGCTATGACACAGTACTCCTTTAGTTTCCTGACAGATTACTTCCTCTTTTTTGCTGCTAACAGACGGTACAATTGGAAATCAAAGGTCAGCGCAATCCGTCAGCATATAGGGTTTACATGCGCAATCTCCTCCATTTCCTTAGCTGTTCTTTCAACGTTGATATCAACTGATTTCTGGCTTACTGGAATAGTAATGGGGGTCATTTTTATGTGAACTTGACACCAGCCCCACCGACAGTGCCTCGCCAAATCAAAGTTATGCCCACTCACTGCTGCTAGGCTGTATTTTCTGCCACCATGTAATATCCCCACAGCTCAGTGCATCACAGGGAACATAAACTCTCGAATCCAAACACCAGGTCAAGTGTGACAGAGAATAAATCTCGTGCTTTGCCAAGAGTGGGCCTCTGTGAGGGAGAGATAGCATTTGTTGCTGATTTGTAAGAGGGCTTCAGTGGAAGGCTGTACTGGAGACCCACATGGCAGTCTCTTGACACATGTTTACAATCTGTGCACAGTGTTGCAAGCTTGCTCCTCAATAAATGACTTGCATGACGATTTAATGAGCCCCTCTCGAAACCCTCTCATGCACCAGTGTCAAGTGCAACGAGTAGGAAGGAAGGAAGGTGAGAGAAGACAAATGAGATCCCTGAAAGACCTACATGTTTTCTTTCCTCTGCAGGTGAGGTCTACATCCTCGCTTCCAGCAAAAGCACGGCGATACAGTCGCACAACGGAAAACTCTACAAGTTGGTGGACCCTAAAAGGTGCGTTGAGCTTCGAATACACAGAGCAGCATATTGTATACAACGGAGTTTATGCAACAGCCTCTCTGTTTTTCCGTTTTCATTGCTCGCATGTGAAATATGTGATGTTACTGCTGAGCAATGCTAATATTGAAACTCGCGTAATTAATTCCATTTTTATTCCACTTTACAAAACATCCCCCGGTATTCTTCTTACGTGCTATGGTTTGAACATCTGCGTGGTTAGTTCATACCAAGAGAGAGAAGGTTATTTTGAAGAATGTTACAACTGGATTTGTTCATGCAATGAAAATCAATGGGGTCCAAAACAACATTCGTTGACTCTCGTTGTGTGGACAAAAACACTAAGACGTTTTACAAAATATCTTTCTTTTGTGGGTGAGTTAATGATGACAGAATGTTCATTTGTGGATGAATTATCTTGTTAAAGCACTACTCGTTTTTGCTCACAGACACGCACAAGGACTCTAGCTTCCCTTAAACAAATCATCACACAACTGCCGGTCTTAGCCAACACAAACCTCGGCCATAATTGGAGAGTAAGCATACCATTTCCAAATGTTAGTGTAACGTGTTTCTAACACCAACACAGTCAAGGTGGCTCGGACACAGCGCTGGTTAACTAGCAAGCATGTGTGGTCATCGGTTGGGTGTTTTCCTTGCTTTGACAGGACTTACACACCTGTCTTCAAGAGAGGGAATGTTTTCCTTGAGAACCTTGAGTACGTTCATATGCTGGCGAATCTGTGGCTGAACAAAATTTATCCAATTGACATACATGTGCACGAGTTCACGGCGAGAGATTCAGCACATGTGAATGGAGTTGGTTAAAGGATTTAATCATTTCTGTATGCTAGTGGGCTTTTTTCAATATGGCGTAATTTAACCCGTGTGTTTTACGCCACTAAAAGCCACTTTTACGATAGATCTTGAAAATATGTCGTTCTCACCAAGCCAAGTGCATATGAAAGGCATATCATCTATTAGAAATGAGCATATGAATTCCCACGTAACAACTGCCAAAAGTGTTTGCATTTTTAATAGCTCAAATATATAATTTCCAGAAAAAAAGGGACATTACAATAGGCACAGACAGATCTGTCAAGTCTCTAATTCAAACCAATCCCTCATGAAACTTGTTTTTGTGCGTTCTACGCCATTCAAAGTCCTTTTACTGGACCTTTTTACACCATGAGAGCTATATAAATTACCCTCAATTATCAGGTGAAATGATTCAAAACTATTATTTACATGCAAAATTATTCAGATCCTAACCAATTTTTAGAATTTTGCTGAAGTACAAATGAAAATTACACTTAAAATGTGCTTATTTAGTCTGTGATATGTCAAAGCACTGAAAGAGCTGAAATTTCTTGTTGTATGCAATCTCACATTTAATAAATCCACCTTGCGATAGTATCAACTCTTAGTTTATATAGTCGTATGCCTCTGAGGAATTGCATTTCATGAAAAAATTTCTCCATATTCTGAATTTTAAAAAAATCATTTATAATATGCATCCTTATGTAAGTGAGGACTGAAGGCTGTGAAAACAAAAACTACAAGCATTCCAGGGTAAAGTACAAAACAAGTGATTATCCGAGAGGTTCAGTTTTGGATGTGGAAGCCACCCAGACGCTGGCTAGGTTGCTCCTCAAAACTCTCCATTCAAACAAGAAGCAGAAAGGCTTATGATCACTTTGAAAAGCTACAAAGTTCAATATCTAAGAATTACATAGAGGTGCACCAGTCAGTTATAAGATAAGAGTTCTTTGTAACACTGGGAGGTATAAGGGACCACGAGACGGCACATCTGAAGTTTGCCTTAGTAGTGGCCCTGTTGCAGTTGTGCTCCAGATAAGGCCTAGATTCAAAGCAATATGTGTGGTGCAAATCTAACACTGCCCACATCTTAGTGTATGCTATACCTGCAGTGAAGTATGTTGGTGAACGCATCATGGGGGCTGTGTTTCATCAACAGGAAATTTTATCTTGTTAGAATAAAAAAGAATATGTATTAACACTATTTACAGAAATTCCAGTAACAAAATTGTCAGTGCCCTACAATGACCAAGTCAAAGTCTGATCTCAATTCAAATATTTTTTCAGTCCTACTGAAACCTGGAGCAAATCTGTCTGGAAGAATGAGCCAATATCACATTTAATAAATAAATAGAGATTGTCATTACTGTAAAAAGTGACTTTTAAAAATACAACACGATATGTATTGGATCAGTATGCAAACTATCACAGAAACCAATATTTGTATGTAGGATTTCAGCAAGGATTGAGAGAAAATTGCTTGAAGGTCTGAATATTTTTGTGAGGCTCTGTTATACCCAGGTGACGACAGTGCCACCCAAGTCTAATGCTATTAATTACCACAGATGTTTCCATGAGTCTCCTAAACAAGGCCCCTCAAACTTACTTTATTTATGTTTTCTGGCATTACCGCATTTTTCCAAAGAACAATTCTTTCCACCATTGATTGGAGTTGTTTAGTCTGTTGGACCTGTGGTGTTGGGTTCACTGTTTTATATATCATGTCACTTTTTGTGATCTAATTACCAAATAAAAGAGGTGATATAACATTTCTGAGTGACTAGCACTGTCAAATGGGGTGGTCCAACATTTACATTTCTAGTATCTACATTTACATCTTTTCTGCACCTTTTAACCTTTGCGTTCTGGCTAGGGCTGAGGGTTTCAAAATACCTACTTTGTGTTTGGAATATGATCTGCCACGTTGCGTTTTTGGGTTGTGGGACTGTGGGGTAGGGCAGAAAGCATAAAATATATCAAAGAATATCATATCAAATGAAAGTCAAATGTTTGAGATGTTGCAGTAAACCTCACCGGGATGACTGCACCCATCTAGAATGGTAGAATAATAAATAAGCCACCGCACACTGAAATGTACACGTATCGATGTCCAATGTGGACAAGAGAGAGACTGTAGGATTGTTTATTGGCTGGTGGCAATAACTGAGAAGATGCCAGTAAGTGAACTATTTATAATTTGGTTTTTCTGTAATATTAAATACAAACTGACGCACATCCTCAGTTTTATTCAGTTTTTTTACTGTTCCAGTATATGCAATGTTGCAATGTTTGTTATCTCAGTAGGCATACTCCTTGTAAGCAAAATTTAGCCCAGCAAACAAATTTAACCCCATGTAAGCTACCAGAAATGAGAACTTCATAGCGATTCTTTTGGCAGATACAGTCTGTTCTGACAGCTGAATGACAACATCTCAACATTTCAGTAGAAACCAAGGAATGTTTGAAGAACACATCAAAATAGATTGTTTGAGTGTTACTTGAGTGATATCTGAAATGACCTTTATTCATTTTAGAACCACAGACCTGAGGATATGTCAGAAAGAAAACAAATATAAGTGTATCTCCCATGACTTTGGATTTAGTTGTCTGAATGAGTCAAATAGGTTCTTTAGATGCACTTTTCTGTAGCAATATAGAGGTAACAAATTCCTCTAGGCTTAAGTGTGTGTGTCAAGAGCAGGATATACAAACACTTTAAAAAGTGCTCACATTCTCCTGGTCCCCATCTCTCACAAGTCTCCTTTATTTCACAGTCTCTCCTAAATCTCTCCTGCTCACAACCGTGTTCCTCCCCTTGACAAAGACCCTTAGGGGTGGTACTGAATGGCCTACTGCTACAATACACAGTAAATTTTTTGATACAATGTAACCACAAAGAGGTACTAACAAAAGAGAGAGATGACAAAAAGGACAGAGGAGTCACACAGAGCGCCTTGATGAAGGCTTTTATATGTTGTTTTCGTTGAACACCCCTCAGCCCTTCACTCCTCTACCCGTGCGCTTGCTTTCATCAAATAACTCAACTTGTTGGCTTTGATAGTAAGAAACTGTTAAGCCAAGAGATATTAAACTGTCTCCTGAAGAAAAGCTCTGAGCTACTAGAGTCATTACCCATTCTGCAATTCAGCAGAAAGCTCCACAGATTTCCACAGAATTGGACCACCCATCATTCACCAAGTTGTACACGTCCCCCACCCCATTGATTAAATATTTTGGCTTAATAATTATGTTTTCGACTACCAATAAGTGTTTAGTACTGTTTAACACATCTAAATCGATTCCACAGAATTCCACACATTTACAGCATTAAAAACACCCAAAACTTAAATTTCTCAATTCCAGTGTAGATTATTTCTGCCTAGGTAGATAGTGTAGAACGGGAACTGGGATCATGGCTGGCATATTGTGCCAAACAGTCCTTGGATGGACAAAAAGAGAAGTTGTGCAGCTGATGTGTTGAACCTCCCATTCAAGCTACAGGACAGTCTTAAACTAATAAGCTGGGGCGTTCTTTTAATTTATCAGTCTGTGTTTTATGCAAGTGGCCTCACAGAGCTGATACATTCCCACAGTGCCTGTTGACCCAGCTGTCTTTGTCAAGTGCCACGGCAGCAGGTGTTGTTTTCACGGCCACCCTGCCTGTAATACAAACTGTTTAGTAGCGCCGCTGACCCCGACGTCATTAACAGTGTTAGTCCAATCCTCTGGGGAGCGCCTCTTTCTCTCCTTTCCGTCCCTCCCTCTTTTTCTTTTTCACTATCCATCTCTATTTCTTTCTCTCTCTCATCTTTTCTGTCTCTCTCTGTTTTTTTAACAACGTAACAGCCTGTCACAACAACACACAAAAAAAAAAAAAAAGTGTGGATGAGAGACAAGGGAGACCTGATATGGGTGTTGAAAGTGGTTGAGGGGAGCATGGGAACTGCACCCCCAATAGACCCCCCAGCACATCCTGCCACAATTCCCTTGTTACCACCCTATTCCTGCCATCAGTCACTGAAGCTGTCAGTGGTACTCAGAGGTCCAACATCCCACTCGCTTACATAGACACTGCCACGGTTGGTTCGTACAATGCTGACAAGCACCGACATCCAACGATTGTGAATCGGTTTGTTAAACCTGATGTCATCTGTTTTTACCAAATTAACATCAGTTGGTCCAATTTTTTTTAACAAATTCCAACAAACACTGACATAATAAGACTTAATTGCAAACACTTGTCATAACTGAGAGGTAAGCATCCCTGCCAGCTCTATAGAAACAACTGTGCATAGCTCGCCTCCCCTTAGCCCATTGAGTTTTAACAGACACCTCAAAGCATGCGGTGGGTTTGGTGGGGGTAATTAAGAATGAATGGGGGAAAGTCACATGAGAGGAGGCAGTGCCTCACGATATGATTGGATATGACTGGTTATGATTGGCTATGATTGGTTCATGCGATAAATCCCGCCTTTTGTGTTTGTGCGTGCTCCGCGTTCGCGAATCAGTCTGAATGAACAATATAATGCCGTTAATGGGAAGACTAATAAAAAAGAAAGCAAACAACTCACACTTATGTATCACCACTTTGTCAAAATCAAACTTCAAATGGCCTGAAAACAAGATCTGTGGGGGTTTTTTAGTAAGCAATCAGCTTGTTGAAATTAAAGGTACATCTCCGCATCTGTGACCAGTGTTTATTGAGCTCTGATGATTGATGATCCGAAAATAAATTTATTATTTAAAAGAACAGCTGAACATCAGTTCATAAATAAAATATATAATTGTTTAAATAAAATATATTGATTAAATTGTTACTGCCTTGAGTTATTATTTTGGAATAAATGTAAAAGTAACACTTTTTAATGGTCCCTTTTGAGCATTCTGTTGACAATAGGTAACTTTGCACCTACATGTCAACAAACTCTCATTAGAGTATTAGTAGACTGTCTGCTTAATATCTGCTAACTCTTCATTGTGATGGTGTCTCAACAGACATTCTGCTAACTATAAGTAACTTTGCAAATACATGTCAACTTACTCTAACCCTAACCCTACCACTCTACTAATACTCATCTAACAGTCTAGTGAGACTTAGTAGGTATGTTGGTGCAACATTACTTATAGTCAACAGAATGTGTTAAAGGGGCCATCAAAATAAAGTGAAACCATGTAAACTGCTTAAAAACACTAAACTGATGAGATTTATAATTGGTTTTAATAAATAGAATAGCTTATTAATTACATTGTTAATGTAAAAAATACAAAATAGATTAGTATTCTGGTAGGGTAAGTAATGTTTATTTGACCAAGAAAATGTGACTGGGACATGAATTTACATTTAATAAAATAAAAAAAAATGTAAATGTGAGGACTTTGCCTCCTCATTTCATACTACAGATATGTACTATTTATTTATTCCATATATTATATATCATGATAGTCACAATTAAACACAAGTAGTGATAGTTTCTTCTACATTATGACATGCATCAGAGTGAAACAATTAAAAAGCAGGGCGGAGACTTGGTTTTGTCCATCGGATGTTGATTGGATGCAGACTAAGTGATTGGATAATCTAACTAACATACAACTAATTACAAGAAATTATGATTTAAAAAAAAGATGTGCGTCGATAAAAGACACATGCAAATACTAGCCTAATTGTTCACTATAAGAGCAATGTAATATGTATTTAGGAAATTAGAAGCTAACTGGATGCAGTTAATTTTGCCTGTAGACCAGTAGATTGGTAATGAGATGACGACTGAAGTGTTGATATTTGACAGTAATACGTTAGGTGTTAGCAAAAAAATAATCATTATTTCACGCTATTGCTTGTGCCAAATGTTGCCTAAGCCCACACTATGGTCATGCTTCATAGAAGTCGAGCTTAAAATGGCTTACTTGCCTACTTACTAGTCTCTGCACATTAAACGTAAGTATTTTAACATAGGAAAAATGACACACTTCAGCTTTAAACGCTCAGATTCCACCTCCATTCTTTCCACAACCCTCATCGTTAAGCACAGAATCACTGGCCACCTAACTTTCCCATACGCCACCTCTAGTGAGATACACAGGATGTGAACTCACCAAGAGCTCTCCAGCCTGTTTCCCATACAGTTACTGCTTCACTGGAGTCCAATTACAGTGTGTTTGTGTGTGTGCTGGCCTGTTGGGTATGTCAACAGCCCTGCTGCTCACTAATAGACAGCCTTGAAGAGATTTGCCTGGCTCATTAAGCAGTGTGTTTAGCTGAGTGAGGCATACGAATGTTTGGAGAGCTGAACTTCAGGACAGGTTCATCACAAACCACTTAGTTTGACACTGAGGTTTTGCATTTGAAATCCATTACGCACAAAAGCAGTATTGTTTCCAGATTTTGCCACACAGAGCCCGAATTTTAATGTGTTATTGTAGGTATTACACACAAACTGTTCATAGTGCAGGAAATCCCCACACACTTGAATGTAGGTGTGGTGTAATGTAAGGGGTGTAGGTGAGAATTAAGTAATTCCCAAACATGAACTAATGAAATCAGTAATTCTGTCTTTCTGTCTATATTCATATAAAAAGTATCATCTTTTTCACATTTACAGAACTTTTGCAATAGATGGACTGCCAATTGAAACCTAAATAAATGTGTTGTAAGTAAAGGCTCTAAGTAAATAAAATACAGTATTTTTACAGTAATAAAATTAGAGGTGACAGTTGAGAAAGTCTCTGTTTGAGACAGACAAACATTTGTTAATCTTTGTGTAGGTATTCACAAATATTAAAATTCTGCTCAATTTGGGCTTCACATATAATGTACTTAATGCACTTACAGTATTAAAATTAAAATTGCTTTGTTTAATAGTTTTAATATTAAAGAAACATGTGAAAGATCTTTAATATCGGTATGTTACTAATATGTATTGTGCATCTTTATCTTTGCGAATAAAGTCTCCACTCCATTGCTGCATCTCATTTCAAAGGCTGCATTGTATTTGTCGATCACATATGTAATTGAGATAATCTCATTTAAGAAAAGTAACCGATAGATTGCAAAGAAAGAAATGACAGTATTTTACACCTCACAAGGAGCAACAGTCAGTTTTATTACGGTTAGTTTTCTTAAATAAGACATCCTTGATGATGCATGCAGCCGACAAATGTGACCTCCAGAGGACCCAGCCTCTAAAATGAGACGCAGCTCATATTTCAAAAGTTAGCGTGACCATCCCATGATAAAACGACTCTTTGTCTCTAAACAAGTTTTCCAAATGTAAGCTTGTTTATGAAACTCTTCCCTGATTAACACACGTTTGCATGCTTGGAAAGTGTTTAGTTTGTGATCTGCAAGGGAAAATATGTCCGATTGTAGGGTGAGAAAAGCAGACCTTTAGTTGACCATCAATGCTCTGTGACTCATGCAGGCCACAGGTCCCTAAGGAGTGCAGACGGCCAGTAGAGGATCCAGAGATGCTAAGCACCGCTTGCTCACGTGAATGCAAGAATGGCCACTGTACACCAACTGGCAAGTGTTGCTGCAGTTCTGGCTGGGATGGCCCCTTCTGCTTACGAGGTACAGAGCTAATCAGAGCACTTTATCTGTGTCAAAGTTGGTCAAACTTCCAACCTTTTTAGCGGCTTCTATGTTTGTCATTCGCAGCCAGATGTGAACCAGCCTGTCGCAATGGCGGGGTCTGCGTGGAGCCCAGCAAGTGTCTCTGCAAGGAAGGTTTCTCTGGTAGCCAGTGCGAGAAAGGAGAGCGAGGGACACAAGGGGACGACGAGAAAGACAGCATCCTGGAGCGCATCATTGACATGACGTCTTACCTGCTGGACCTCACCAGTTATATTGTATAAAAAGCATGGCAGGATGATAACGCGCTCTTCACTGGTTGGCAGACTAAATGTTAAGGAGGCCTTTCAAGAGTTTGCCTTCAGGACACCATCCCCAATCTCCAACTGCCCCTCACCTGATCCTCCTCTCCCAGCACTGTTTCATGAGCCACAGGCTTCGATCTCCATGCTCCCCTACACCATCTGCACTCCCACCCCTATGCACAAATAAACACGGAAAACAATAAGAGGGTGGCCAATGGAACCTCAAGGCGCATAGCTGAAGGGGTCGCATGTTGGAGGTCCCACGCAGGGCTCCCCGGTTTTTACTGCTGGTATGGTGTGTAAAGTCTGGTCTGCTTTAAAGTCAAGTGTCCCTGCAGGTGGACTCGCAAAGCACTGGAAGCCCCACATGAGATCAACTCGGATGTTCGGTCCAATCCAAACATGGGCACCAGTTTGTACTACAGGACTAATTGGGATTTTAGGGAGTCAAGAATAGCAACACTCATTTAGGAATGTCAGATGGACAGTCTACCAAACTGAACTGCACCATTAAGAAAATCACTGCCATGGATTCACAAGTTGTTTGAAGAACGGAGGGGAATTAGCTGTCAATACAGCCGCAAAACCATACAACAGACTTAGTCTTATCCAGCGGGTCTGTGTATAACTGGAGAATCATTGTGATGGGACTAGATGCCAGTTTACATGCAGTTTAGAAACGGATCTGCTCAAATGTCATCCATATAATTGCTGAAATGCTCAATGAGGATCCAGCAAAGAGTCAAAACTGAATATTGGTTGTATCCCATTGACGTTTCATTTAGATGAAAACGTCAAGTGAAATGTAAATCTGTAAGAATGTTTGGAGAGTCACTTTGATTATGTTAATTTAATACAGTAGTTGGAGATGACTGGTTAAGAGGTAACTGCTCTGGTTAAAGTTGCAGTATCAGCTATATTATTTTCCAATAGTTGTTCATGACCATGCACGCTGCTTTCATTGCAAATTGTATATCTTATCATATTTTAAAATGTTCATTTATCTTCTTTCTGTGTTATATCGAGCATAGAAGCTTGTTTTTTCTTCATATGGAAAACCCTCGTAAGGTGATTTTAGCAAATATTACAATCTTTTCACAGATTCTTTGACTCACAATGGGACGCTTCATTTTTAATGTTCTTCATATTTTTTTTTTTTTTATAAACACCAAACCATATTCAGTTTCGTCATATACGAAAGGGAACAAGACTGGTGTACATTTCATATAGTACAGATACGTACTACTTAGATATGCCATTGTTTTAATAGAGGAGGGTTTATTTTTTTAAGGAATAATATATGGGAGAGGAGCAGTTTTGCATTAAGCCTGTAAATTCATTTAATGTATTTTACTAGATACTTACACAGTTCTGTTGACGATAAAACATCTATAACAGTCTAATTTAAAGCTAGAACGTTGTTCTCTTACTATAAGAGTGCTTTGACAGAGAAAAAAAATGAAACATAGATCTTTCCTTCTGAATATTTGATGTTTCTGTAAAACAAGGCTCAAGCTATAATTTTAGAGCCAGTTTTATTTTCCCCCGACCTGCTCTGCTCGTGAATGACTAGAAGAGGATGCCAAATATAGTCTATAATGTCATCAAGACCCCATAGTATCCTTTCAAAAACTGATGCTTTATAGAGCGAATTGTTGTTGGTTGTGCGCTATCCAGTAGACGAATTAGCAAAATGCACTCTAACTCAAATAGAAATTTTCCCATAATTCATCATTTATTTTCTCTGAATAAAATGGAACCACATTCTGTTCAACTTTAGAATTTAGAAATTTGTAATCGGTGAGGTCATAAACACTACCCAGCTTTGAGGCATTGAGCCTGTTTTTGATGTCATTGAAAGGTTACAGTCCCCTCCGAGATTGACAGGTGTATTATATATAATCACTTATTCCTCCCAAAGACAAGTGCATCAACAACAACAACCCCCACATGTTTATGACTTTTGTATTCAGTGCATTTGAACATTCTTTGTTACATGTAAGGAATCAATGCTGTAAATCTACTCTATAATTTTAGCACTTAATGTGAAACCTGCATTGGAGCTGCTGGGAAGGTGTCATGTGAATAGAGTAACCCTGATTCTTTTATTATTTAAGTAGTTACGCCTTAAAGTTATTTAAGTTGTCTACAATGTTTTTACTGTTGTATGTGAAGAAATATGGTCATTTATTGTAAATAACTAGGTTTATCTTGGGTTCTTCTCAGAAATATCAATATGTTTATTAAACTGTATAGCATGTTTGAGAACTTAATGAATGACTCCTTTACATTATTTTTCTCTCAAATATGATCTGATATGTGATGTAACTCACCATGGGTGTTTTTCATAAATGTTTTACTACATGAATCTATATTATATCAGCTTATAGTGTCTATATAGTTTCACAAACATGCATATGTTTTGTTTTTCCGGTTAAACTAAGGAAAAAGGAGAATATTTTGCAGTAAAAACAAGGTATTAGATTTTACATAAAATTTGTTTAGTGCTAGGAATTTTTTCCATTTCCATTTTCTTCTTCCATTATGATACAGTGGACAGAAAGGTGCATTGAGAGGTTGCCAAATAGGTCAATATGGCCCTTAAGGTCCTTGCACACTGAGTCCGAAATTTTGAAATTTGTCTTAAATTTTGAGACACAACGTGAGGTCGTATTTATTTTTTAACATGTGAAAATTTCGTACTCAGTGTGCAATGACCTTAAGTTCATAATTTTTCAGTGTTCATCCAGTGTGGAATGTCAATCACTTATAAGTCACTTCTGTCACACTATAAGTCGCACTTATGAAAGTAATGTATTTAAATAAGGGTGTTTGTTATATGGAATGCCGACAACAACAGCAAAAAAACGTTCACTCTGAAAATGCCCGTTTGGTGCCATCCTCTGCAAATCTTTACTGGAAACTTAACAAACAGAGCGGTGTAGGTTGATAGCGTTATTAAATTCCATCTCCAAACATCAATCAGGTTGAGTGGTCGTTATAATAATGAATGAGGACCACCCACATCACCATAGTCACCCCAATGTATTTAGAGTAACGCAATACTAAGTTGTCTGTGCGTTGTTCGGAGCCAATCAAAATTGTGTTGGGGGAACAGGGCCGATAGCGGTGTATTTGAGTTTATATACTATCTGTGGCATGAATCATTACTTTTCATTTGGAATGGTTTTCTTTCTCTTCCCCAAAGGGCCTTTGCCTGGCTATATTTCATAAACAGTGTAACCCGGCACTCAGCATAAACACGACGAGTCAGTATACTAAATATTTGCGAAACTCTGATGGTTGGAAAACCTGCTTATAATATCATATACACAAAATAAAGACTTATTGGGCAGATAATGGGTTTAGATAAGAGAATGACAAGAGATAGGGACGTACTTTATCTATACTGGATATATGTATATCAGTGAACTTCCACGAACACCGTACTTAATCTATTAAACAGAACACACATCTACTTTTATGACACCCACACTTTAGCAGAGTATTCTATTACCTCATATATTTATGTGACTGAGTCAGTGAGGACTACTGCTGAAGTGTGTGTGGTCATGACTGAGGAAGTCTGAGTCCCTCAGAGCCTCACTGATGAAGCTATGCATCATAACGCACCCTCAAAATTAGAGCAAACATGCATCGGTAGTCTTCTTTAAATCACCTCCTTAAAGTTCAACCAAAATGAAAATTATGTTATCAATTAGTCATGTCATTCCAAATTTATATGATTTGCTTTCTTTTGTGGAATACAAAAGTAGTTATTAAATGAATGTTTCTGCTGTATTTGTTAGTGCACTGAGTACAATGGGGTCCACCACCAAAGAGCACATGAAGTAATTTATAAAACATTAGTAGTGTAATTAAAGTAGTATGATCACTTACTATGATGAACAGAGCAAAATTTAAGCTGTAATTTCCTTTCCAATCACATCAAACCCAAATCAAATATGGCAATAAGAGACCTTAGTCAGGGTAGTGTCATTTAATTTGACAGGAATGAAAATGAGGCTGTGAGGGATAGAAATTATTGAAATTGCCATCATCTTTTATACTTTTATACAGTGTGTGCTATTGTAAAGACTGTAAGTCTATCCCTCACATCCTCGTTTAATATGGTGTCTAACCTGACTAAGGTCTCTATGGTGAAATGTTGATAAAAATCAAACCTCATTTGTTCTTGAGTGAGCATGACGTTACATCAGATGACCAAGTTAGGGTATCGATTCAGAAAACTTTGAATTTAAACCACTGGAGTTGTCTTGATTACTTTTAGGCAATCCTTGTGTCTTTTTTGAATCTTAAAGCTTTTGGACCCCATTGACTTTCATTATATGGAAAAAAACAGCTGAATGATTCTACAAATATCTTCTTTCGTGTTCCACAGAAAAAAAGAGTTTGGAATGACATGAGGGTGAGTAAATTAGAAATTAACAGATTTTGGTGAACTATCCCTTTAAACTTCAGAAAACAAAAATGAAACCAGCACACTATGGGCCCTATTTTAACGATCTAAGCACATGGTCTAAAGCCGCATATTACTAATGCTCTCTTTAAATAACAAAGAAAAAATATTGTGCCAGACTTTAGACCAGGTTTGAGTTGGTCTATGGCGCAGTCTATTTTCAGTTCAAAATAGCAACGCGCCAGCAATGTGCCTGAACACACCTTTTTTAGACCAGCACGCCCATGGGCGCACAAATGGGCGCAAATGCATTTGCTATTTAAACAACGCAGCGCAGGATGGGAAAATGAGAACTGCGTAGGGCTGAAACTAACAAAAACACTTGCGCCGCATTGCGCCAGGTGTATGATAGGGCCCAAGGTAGTTATACCCTACAAGTCAACAGGTCCATGCTATCGTCCAGGCTTTACCTCTAGTAGAACTAATCTATCTTTGTCAAGCACTCTAGCATATTGCATATGGCAGATTATCTTAAAAGAGAAACTCTCTCCAAGGCCTTGGATCTTCAGTCCTGACTCGCATCCATGAAATGATGCAATTATGGTTCCTACTGGGGCCCAATCTGTCATGTAAACACACACCCAGCCCCATCCAAGGGCAAGGACTGGAGATTGGCAGGAGGAGACAGGTAGATGTCAGGATGAGAGAATGATAGAAGGGGGATGGGTGTGGAGGACTTCGGTTTGCATGCCAATTTGGTGTTTACGTGTGGTATTTTAGATGCAGGAAGTGGATGCAAACATGGGCGAATGTGTGTGGCACTGCACTCATGTGGTTGTGCAGTGAGACACTTTGTCTTTTTTGTCCATCTTCCTGTACCGCGATCCTTAGCGGGGCTTAGTAAACAATTGGTATCAACAGAATGGGACCACCTAGGTAAAAGTTTCCATGTTCAGGCATTTTTTCAACTGTGGCCGCAAATTTTCCCAAACACATTAAAACAAGCAATGCAAATGTTTTATGATGGTACTTGCGTAGTGTATTGTTATATGAACCTGAGCAAATGGTCATTCATCTTGGCAAACTCGCTGTGTTTCTGCGCTTCAGATCTGTGAGGCCCTTTGAGCTTACCTAACTAAAAAGTCAACAGACTACATCAAAAGCCACAGTCCAGCTTTCTGCAGTATGATCAAAGGAGATGAGTGGGCTTTGGCTTAAAGATATGCACTAAAGAGCTTGCAAGGTCATCTGTAAAAGTGGATAAAGGAAATGCTTCTCACGTTTACATATTCTGCCACCAGTGAAGTGATAAAACGTTCATGTAAGACCAGTAAAAATGGCACTGAACATATTGTACATAAACTCAGCGACCGTATTTTGAATACTGTACATTTCCAATACTTCTATCAAGTGTACTTTAACTTAAAGGCATAATTCACCCAAAACTGACGATTCTGCCATAATTTACTCACCCACTTTTTTCGTATGTGGAAAACAAAAGATAATTATTCGAAGAATGTTTTAACTGCCCATACAATGGAAGTCAATGGGGTCCAAAACAACACTCTACCCCACTGACTTTCACCATATGTGTTCTGCAGAAGAAAGAAATGCATACATGTTTGGGTTAACTATCCCTAAGTGCATTCTTATCATGCATTTTATTATATTTTATAATGTAATTTATTCCTGTGATGTCAAAGCTGAATTTTCAGCAGCCATTACTCCAGTCCTCAGTGTTGCATGATCCTTCAGAAATCATTTTAATATGCTAGTTCACTGAAGAAACATTTATTTTTATTAGCAATGTTGAAAAGTGTTGTGCTGCTTCATATTTCTGTGAAAACTGTGATGCGGCTGAATTGAAAATTCTAAAGAACAGCATTTATTTGAGAATTATAAATTATATGTTAATAACAGTAATAATTGCTTTCAAACAATAAATATTAACACAAACTATGAATGATATAGTGTATATAAAGGATTCATTGGATCTAAACCAACACAATCAAGATTGTACCGAACTAACAACCCAAAAAAGAAAATCCACTTTAAATCCTCGGACTGGTAAATTTAGACATAGACGTGGTAGTCATATAACTGTTTCTGTGTTATATTCCTCGCAATAGAACTTAATCAGCACAGTATGTGCTTATGACTCAAGCTCTCTGTGTTTACAATGGCTCTTTTGTGTATCGGTTGGTTAATGAGGCCAGGCATAGCTGGACCATGATGTGCGTGATGATTTCTTGTGTTGCTGTTGTCTGTGTAAGTTGCCTTACTGTCTGTCAACTCCCTGAGAATCTGGAGTTTACAAGCTGCATCGTGAATCTGAAGGGATAACAGTCAAAACTGACAGCCCACACACGCTCCTGATAAACATGTACTTGTGCATGCAGAGAAATACACAAACACACACATCCTTAATGGGAAACATCCTGATCTGACCGTGGTCTTGTCCACCCTGAACCAGATGTGCATGCCGAAAATAAATTAATCATCCTAACGTAACCTCCATCATTTAATATCATAAGAATCCAGTGTTTCTTGTATATTGACATTGGGGTAGGGTTAGGGGTTGTGTTTGGTGTAAGCATTCATCACCGTGATTGACATGACCAATGAAATGTTTAGCATCAGCTGCGTGGGTGGAGTTTTCGCTGAACTGGTTTGGGAAAAACAACCGGGAGCGATAAAGGCTACACAGTTCCGGGTCCCACGTGTTTATTTCCCACGTACATATAGTGTGAGCAGTCAAGTCGCAGCTCAACGATTGGACCGTATAGTGTGAGCACATAAATCCTGAGCTTTGGATATACTCATACAGTGAGAGTTGGTATTTAACAAAAACGTTGCTGAAATCACATAGTCTATGCCCAGCTTTAGATGGTGCACTGCTGCATGATTCATCATGATCACATACAAAACAACTCAATATCTTATGTCCACAAAGTAATTTGTGTATGCCGCACCGATGTTTTTGCACATTATTTATCTTTGTTGGTCCTTATGTCTTCTGGCTTCAGACCATTTCTGCTTCTTCACTCGTACATGTGATTCTCCAGTTGTCTCTCCTGGTAAAGCACAATAATAAGTTTGTTTCATTGTATAATTTTCTCTCTTCACATCACCAAACTATGCTACGCTACTAGCGTATTGAGGCGGCCGTGGCAGCCAGTGAATGAAGGGATTCTCTCCTAAGTTTAGTAAAACTCCACGCCTAACATCATTTCAATATGGCGAAATACTGAGGGGGAGGTGAATTCAACTTTTTATAGAAAGCTAATATAAATACAGAATTCATCTCAGTGAGAGCACACTCTTCACAAAAATACAATTTATTTATTAATGTGTAAAACCTTTTTAAATTAGAGGTGCGTTCATGCCATATTGTAAAAATCATTTTGTAAAAGCGTTCACATCCTCATAGAACTCGTAATAACAACTTGTGAACTGGGAGTTTTCTGAGAGCTACGACTTGTACCATCTGACCACCTCATTCATTAGGCGCTATGTTTAGGCCTTGATAGTGCGATCCAAGGGTGTGAACAGCTCCAAGTCGATTTGACATCTCAATATGACGATATGGCATGAATGCAGCATAGCACTAAACTTCTGAATGCACCTTTAATGAGATATTTAGTATTATTTATTTTGCTTTAATTCTGTATTTACAGCTTATTTCTTGTCTGAATTTCATAGGAGGCATTGCCTTTTGCCTCACTGAACAAACCTCACTTCAAACTCATTATTGCTATTTATTTTTTAAGAATCCAGCCATACGATTTTAACAAATAACTGGGAGTGAAAGAGTGATCACCAGTGCCAAAATTATTACCATGTATTGTTTTTTTATGAACACATCTGAATAAGCTGAATGGCATGTAGCTGGCAGATATAACCAGTGTGCTGAAATGCCAATAACACTAAAGATAAATCTAAGACATGTATGAACGTAATAAATCACCACTGTCACAGGTGTCATGTATATAGAATGTCTCATTCAAAGAATCGGAGGACAACAAAGGGCCTTCCTGACTTTGAGTTGTTATATCTATGACCCACCCAAGAGCTCATCAGTTTGGTCCCCCACCCCTGTTGTGTCAAACGTGTCACAAAGTTATGCATCACTGATGCTCCGTCAGCCCCTCTGCAGGTGTCTTGTCACACCCTCTGAACCCCGTGGCTTGACCTGGGACCTCCAACACCTGGAAGAAGCTCAGTTCCTAACGACCTTTGACCCTGCTGTGTTCATCACTGCCTGGCACCTGTTGAACACATCAGAGAGCTCTGCTAGTCACATAGAGACTTTCAACATGAGGTCAACAGGTTGTGAGGGAAAGAATCTTTGGTTCACTTCTTAAATGTCACAACTTTCAAGTAATATGTCATATTCAGTATATCCAAATGAAATATATCAAGTCTAATATGCAGTGTAATGACATTCCAGAATAAATTGCTATAGATCAAAGCTTCATCTGCGAACAGATAAATCATCACACAGAACAAATCCTTTTCTTTTCTTTTCAAGGCAGACAGAAGGTGGCAGTCCTTCCACATAACTTCATGATACATATTGTTTCAAAGCAGCTTTAAAGGAGATGCATGCTTCTATATTACAATTAACAGTATTTTTTTATCAGGTAACTATGTCAAGTAATGTCCATATGGCAGAAATGTACAGTTCTAGGATAATACAAATCATACAGTTAGCTAATGAAATATTCAAGGACAAACGATGAACACGACTAAGGCAATGATTGTATGTTATGATATTAATAAATACAATGTAAGGAAAATTTGTCTGTTTCGTATATTTAGTTGGCATTTAGGCATCATCTCCTCTCGGGTTATTGGGTAATGACATTCCAGAATAAATTGCTATAGATCAAAGCTTCATCTGCGAACAGATAAATCATCACACAGAACAAATCCTTTTCTTTTCTTTTCAAGGCAGACAGAAGGTGGCAGTCCTTTCACATAACTTCATTATACATATTGTTTCAAAGCAGCTTTAAAGGAGATGCATGCTTCTATATTACAATTAACAGTATTTTTTTTATCAGGTAACTATGTCGAGTAATGTCCATATGGCAGAAATGTACAGTTCTAGGATAATACAAATCATACAGTTAGCTAATGAAATATTCAAGCACAAACGATGAACACGACTAAGGCAATGATTGTATGTTATGATAATAATAAATACAATGTAAGGAAAATTTGTCTGTTTCGTATATTTAGTTGGCATTTAGGCATCATCTCCTCTCGGGTTATTGGGTCATCCAAAGTCTTCATAATAGTCTGGATCCAAACTGGAGCTTGTGCTAGTTACCAAAGGATGTGCATCCCGAGGTAGAAACAGAAAAGCAAATAGAGAATAATTAGCGTATAGCTGCTGTTCATAACATTTTAAGCAAAGAATAATCATCCATTTGATCAGATTTAACTGGAGTACAAGGTTATGAGATACATTATTTGAATGCTTGTCTAAAGAGATGTGTCTTTAATCTAGATTTAAAACAGGAGAGTGTGTCTGAGCCCCAAACATTTTTGGAGGTAAAAAGCTCTACCTCTTTTAGTGGACTTTTGCTATGTACTACCAAAAGTCCAGAGTTTTGCAACCTTAGAAAGCATGATGAGTTATAGCCAGGATACAATTTACACAATGGCCTTCAGTGGGGTCAGTATATGTAAGAAATAATTGAAGACAGGCTGTTTAATTATTAGAAAATAATGCACACCTATGGTGATGATACTGATTCAGATTAACAGCATTAAAGAAGGCAAATGTTATCACTCAACTGAAATGTGTATATGCATTTTAAACACTTATATTATGTTCTTGTTCTGTCCATTATTTGAATGCTTGTCTAAAGAGATGTGTCTTTAATCTAGATTTAAAACAGGAGAGTGTGTCTGAGCCCCAAACATTTTTGGAGGTAAAAAGCTCTACCTCTTTTAGTGGACTTTTGCTATGTACTACCAAAAGTCCAGAGTTTTGCAACCTTAGAAAGCATGATGAGTTATAGCCAGGATACAATTTACACAATGGCCTTCAGTGGGGTCAGTATATGTAAGAAATAATTGAAGACAGGCTGTTTAATTATTAGAAAATAATGCACACCTATGGTGATGATACTGATTCAGATTAACAGCATTAAAGAAGGCAAATGTTATCACTCAACTGAAATGTGTATATGCATTTTAAACACTTATATTATGTTCTTGTTCTGTCCATGCAAAAAAAAAATTTAAAAAAATTGCAGGCTCCTAAATGAGCAGTTTTATATTGTATTTTATAATGTATTTAATTCAGAGGACCTCAGATGATGCCAACCTTCAAACAACATACAAAACTACCAAATTTTGCTATAAGTTTAATCGCAACATATAATCATTGCAGTTAATAGTGTTCACCGTCTGTTTGATTACAGGTCATTAACTAACTGCATGAATTTTACTGTACATTTCTGTCATATGGACATCAACTTGACATAGTCACCACTGATAAGCTACTACCAAATATAAGGTAGAAACTTTAAAATAGAAACTTAAATTTTCTGTAAAGCTGCTTTGCAACAATTTGTATCATGAAAAGCGCTATACAAATAAACTTGAATTGAACTGAATTTAATTTCTCAGGAAATGTTAATGGTATGATCCATTTCAGGGGTGGCCAAAATTACTTTTTAAAATATGTCAGACCTAGAAATGTATCATCATATTTACAGGTAAAACATTGCCTTTGTGTTTTGATGTGATTCAGGGGGATCATTCCTTTCTTTAGGGGGCCCCCCATTATTCACACCCTGGTTGTAGCGTGATATAGACTCGTGACATACACAGGAGCAATTTAGTGCCTTATAATTAGCAATATTTTGTAATCAATACAGAACTACAGTGGTGGACAAAATTATTAGAACACTAGGATTTTCACCAGCTAAAAAAATGGTTTTAAGTCAGTTACACGCCCCAGCTCTTAATACATTGTGTTGCCTTCTTGAGCATCAGTAGATGTTTTCACCTTATATAATAGTTATGCATGAGTCCCCCAATTGTCCTCCATGTGAAAAGATGGATCTCAAAATCATACAGTTACTGTTGGAAAGGTTTCAAATATGCAGAAAATGTTGGTAAACCAAAGAACGTGCAGGAGCTGGAGGATCTGGAACTGCTCAGGACAAACAAGGGACTCATGAACAACTATCACAAAACAGAAAGACAGTTGTGGATCATCCAGGAAACGACACACAGTATTAAGATTCAAGGGTATGTAAACTTTTGAACGGGGTCATTTTTATAAATTCAGTTATTATTTTGTCTTGTGGAGAATATATAAACATCTGTTATGTGAAATAGCTTATTCAGGACATTATTAAATAAACAATAACATGCAATTTTCATGATCCCTCTTTTTGTTTTTGTTTTATTATTCACAATTTGCATATTCTGCAAGGGGCATGTAAATTTATGAGCACAACTGTATTTCTATCTTTTTTGTAGCGTGTCAGAAATATCAGTTTGCATTTCCAAACATTCCTTTTGCCATTAATTGTAATAATCCAGTAAGACTTTTGTTTGCAAATGTAGAGATTGTCAATGTAGCCAATGTAAAGATTGTAAAATTAGAGTGATATGATCATATTTTCTTGCCCTTTTAAGAACTGCATTTTGGACTGTAGCATGTTTATTGAAGATGCAGGACAACCACCTAGCAGTGTATTACAATAGTCCAGTCTAGAGGTCATGAATGAAGAAAAATGTCATACAGATTTGGAACGACATGAGAGTGACTAAATTATGACCGCATTTTCATTTTAATCTATACAACAGTTTGGTCCTCAAATCCGATTGACCAATATCTCTGTTTGTATCACTCTGCCTGTCTATTGCCAATGTGTCACTCACAGATGCGCAATGGTTTTACTGTGGCTTTATTTGGAACTATTTTCATTGGTGAAGCTTAAAGAACTGGTAATATTGTGTCTAAAATGTAAGTTACTCAACATCGACTTCTTGTTGTTTGAACTGTTGTAAAGCAATGTCACACTTGCAAGCATGTTGTGATTCGGCCAAAGGTGAGAGGCCACAGGAACAACACTTGCTTATGTGATATATCCCCCTGTAGTAAAAATCAAGTTTTATATGTTGTTTATTTGTCTATGTGGTGTTTTTAATATGTTTTTAGACAACCCATGTTCCAATCCATTAATCAACACCATTGCTGAGTATTTTCTCCTTAAAACGGTAGTTTCCCAATGGCAGTCCCAGAAATGCGGTTTGAAACAGTCCTCGGTTTGCTACGTCACAATCCAATAACCAATCACGTCAAGGGATCGATTCCTATCACTAGCATGCAAAATATACCAATACCAGCACAAAACCAAAAATAAATTAGAGCAAAAAACCCATGAAGCTGTGGTTTAATGTGAATTTAGAACCGCTAACTTGCATTATAACCTGTGGCAACAGTGTAAAAGTAGTCCGGAGTCAGAGCCACCTCTCCCGCATCAGCGTCGGCACTTCACACGCGTATGCTCGCGGGCGCGGATTAAGAATCACAAACGGCTGCATTCGAGT
>NW_015660503.1:321-13125 GCF_001515625.1 Sinocyclocheilus rhinocerous | reverse complement strand
ATGAAGCCGTGGTTTAATGTGAATTTAGAACCGCTAACTTGCATTATAACCTGTGGCAACAGTGTAAAAGTAGCCCGGAGACAGACGCACCTTTCCCGCAGCAGCGTCTGCACTTCACATGCGTATGCTCGCGGGCGCGAATTAACAATCACAAACGGCTGCATTCGGGTCTTCAAGGCATTTTAGGACACAACATCGTCAAGTAAGTAACTTTAATGAATGTTACAGTATTCACTGTAGTTGTCCGCTAGTAAAAAGATAGATTTATCAGTCATTATCCGTGCGTGCCATTGTTTTGCGTTTACTACAGTTCAGTGGATCAGGAGGCGCTGGCTGGTGTGACTGAGTGGAGGCGGGACTCATTTGCATATTCATAGATCCGCGTATAGTAAATGAGGCAAGGATGTAGAGTTACATTCAAGCTATTTTAAGGCATGAGAAAATTATTTTCACAAGAAAAAACATTTAAATATGTAATTTTGATGATCAAAGATAAGTTTTAAGGGATAAAATATTTGACTACAGGGGGACTTTAAATCGTTGGAACCAGCTTGTAATTTTCAAAAACTGCTCAGAATGGTAAAGTTAGTTCTGAAATTTTTTATATTTTGATATCTATGCAGTGAGATTAATTTAAGTATGTCTTAACTGTCCCAATACTTCTTGGTGTCAAGAAGAATATTTCTATAGAACATTTTGTTGTACTTTGTACAATGACTTCCATAAGTGACCTTCTGAAATCTAAGATCCATTTAAAATGATGTGGAGTTATTTGATGTGATGTATAAATAGTTAAATCATCTGGTGGTGTGAAAGGGGGTGGGTGGCATCACATTAATCTTAGAACCACACACTGTGACAACCCAGGAGCTTAGCATCGCCTCTGCATGATAACACACTCGCTCAAGTACCAGGATTATGTTTAATTGTGTTATCACGATGAACAGGCTCTGAGGTTTGGCGGAGAGTCAAAGGCAGATAATGCGTGCAGCGGTGCACTTGACAGATCCAAGAAGCTTTAACACAGTTAAATGCATCGCAAAACTGCTGCTCCTCTGCACCGACTGTGTCATTGTAAAGACTAAAAAAGGTGCTGTGGTTGAAATACCACACATGCTTTTATACCGTGCTATATGAGACAGATTTGAGTTCTGCCTTAAGGGTGAGTCATCACGTGCAGTACTCTCATAATTAGCATGGTGCTCTGCCACTTTTCATGTCTACACATTTTGTAAAAAAAAAAAAATTTATAATTCACTCAAGGTTCATACTTGTTGGAGCTATATTACCCCTTGCGGGCTAAACAGTAATTTGTACAAAAAGTTTTTTGTTGTTTGCATGTGTTCAGGTGCCAGCAACAATGACTTCTGTTTTGCATGATCTGTGTGTTTTGGACAACATTGTTCTGTCGTTGGCTAACTGGCTTCTTCGTTTGGTTCTAAAAAGAATAAATAAATATGAAATGCTTTATTTTTCCTTAAAACTAAACAGACTTAATTGTGTACTCATAAAATGTTTGCTTACATTTAATTATTTGTACCAGCTGTACCAGTGGTTTTAAACTTTGTGCTGACACCTATAGGTGTGGATGTATAAAGTTTATTTACTGCTGCTATTTCACAACAAAGCCGTTTGTTTATCGGGGTTGTGCACCATTTAGAATTGAATGGAGAATTTTTTTAAATTCCAATTTAATTCCAGAATTTGAAATGAGGTAGAATCGCTGATCTATATAATGTTCTCTATTATAGATCAGTGGGTATAATGCAGAATTAAACCATAAAAAAAAAAAACTAGAATATCAAATGACAGTTCTGAGATGTTGGCTTAACATGTTTGAAAGATACAGTATGTTTGAAATGCCAGCTATAAAAATGTGTATTTAGTTTATTTAATTTGGTTTATATATTTCACTTCATTTCCTAGAATGCATTAACTGTTACATTTCTTTGAATTACAGTTCAGTAAATACCTTTATCTGTCATTCCTGATTTCAAATTTACTTTTGTATTCACACCTTTGTAAATTACGTTAATGAACTTAAAGCAATTCAATTTTCAACTCTGTCTTGTTCCTCTTTTCAGTATCGCAGTACAAATATAATGCATTCAGTTTGGATTCTTGAAAAAAATTTTTTTTACAACGCACTGCTAAATGCCTGCAGTGAACTCTCTTCCTGCAGCGAATGTGATGGACAGAGCCAATTTGCTGTGTGTCATGTGTTCGTATTCATCATTGTTTTATTTTTCCACTCGTACTGTTTGGACCACTGGATTGCACACATGCTAATCCCTGAAATCACTCTGGACTATGCTGCAGACTGTGGAATATTGTTTTTGTTATATTGTTTATATTGTTAATGCATTGTAAAACACCCTGTATAAAGTACACATATTATTATTTGTAACTAGTGAATTAACCCAGTGAATTGCATGACATGGCTGATCATGTGGTGTAAAGATCTCGGCACACATGAGGGGGCGATCTGCTCCATGTAGAATAAAACAACTTTCTCTAAAAGACTGGTTTAAAGTAAGTGTCTTTAACAGGTCTGTGACCTTCTAAGGGTACCTTCTAATTGTGGTGCTGCAGTGCATCTGCAAATTATTGTTTGATCTTAAACTAATTTTTGTGATTAAGAATATGTGTGAATCAATCAAAGCCAAAAAACTGACACTGTAGTGATATATTATATGATAATATGTAGAACATTTTTACCACATATGTGCAGACATTATATGTATTGCAGATGGTGAACTTAACAGACTGCCCGACTACATTTCCTTAAGTATTCACACAGTCACATCCCACCAGACAGAGTCCCATTTCATCAGCACGCAGGTGACATGACCTGTCTACACTTGCACACAAACACACACACAATTCCCATCTATTTGTCAGGGATTTATCAGGGACTGTCCTTTGTCACGTCTGGCACAAATGCATCTTCTGCTAGACAAAAAAACAGCTGTGAGGGAAGTGCTTTTCAATGTCTACTGAAAAAAAAGTTCTATGTCTAACTTGACTCGATATGTTGCAGTTTAAAAGCCGTATCTATCAACACTTCTTCATTATTGGACTTCTCTTTGTAGTTCCTGATATAGCCATTCCCAACAGGTAAGTAGAAATTATTTTTTTATTTCACCATGAAACTGTCTATTGTGGCTCTATAAGATCCATGCATGACTACAATATATTGATGTGAAATTTTAAGACTTTAAAAAAAAAATCCTTCATCCACAAAAAAAGCTGTTTTCAGAGCCAAGTATATAATTTTCAAAACCTGTTAAAATGTGGCAATAAATACTTTACAATATATGTTTTCAATATATAAAGTATAGTTGATGTTGGTGATATCTGAATGTCTGTCCTCTTGATCCACACTGACTGATCTCAAAACATTAAAAGATAAAAACCTTTTGAGGTGAGGACAACTTTTTTATCTAGCTCTGCCAATATCGTTATTTCAGTGGTTAATTCTTAAGATACAGGAGCAAACAACAATTTATATTAAAATAAACGTTTTTATCTTTTCTACCCTGCAACAAAAACAATATAATAATAAAAAATTATTTTTTATCTTTTCTACCCTCTAATTTTGAGCAGTCAAAAATACATTGCAGATAGTTGATTTTCATTTATAAAATGTTCTCAATCTTCTGTCAGACTAAAGACAGACCCGTTAACAGAACAAAGGAAACCAGGGGTCTGTGCATTAGAGCCGTCTATGTCCTGCTGCTATGGATGGAGGAACGTTAATGGTGTCTGCCAACGTGAGCAATTTAATAATTCTACCTGTATTTTTGAGTCATAAGGTCAAATCATACCTTTAATTAAAATTATGATGTAATTATTGGCTCATAGCAATATGTAAAAAGCCCTGTGAGAATGGATTCTGCGTTGGGCCTGATCGGTGCTCATGCATGAAGGGTTACAAGGGCAAAAACTGCAACGAAGGTAAGATCGATAATATAATGTTTAAAATAGCTCTGATTTTAAAAGGATGATATCATGAGAATGTGTTTTTTTTTTAAACAATGAGAGTGTAACGGTTAGAAGCTTGGTCTAAAGAGTCACAGTGGGATTAATAAAGAAGGAGTAGGACAGATACCTTCATTTAATGATACCAGAATAATTATCAATAACATTAAAAGGTGGTAACATCTGCCAACACATGCACTTTTATTGACTGTGTGTAGCACCTACAGCGCTTCATATCCTAAAGAATCCCAACTTTAGGAAAGCGTGACTCAAGTTACCATTTTTTTATAAATTCCCTGTTAATTTTAGAGGATTTTGTTTTTTGTGCCAACATGTATGATATGACCTGGTTGAAGTACTGAAAGTATCACAAAATGTGCTCAGGATCAACTGGGATGTGGTCTACAGATAAACACAGATTTTGTTTTTTTGTTTGTTTTTTACTACAGATGTCAATGAGTGTGGACTACCTATAAGGCCTTGTTCCCACAGCTGCATGAACAATATTGGCAGTTACCGTTGTTTCTGCAATCATGGATACACGCTGGACACTGATGGCAAATCCTGCATCAGTAAGGCAATGCATAAGGCATCAAATTATCTTAGGTGAACCAAATGGTTGCCAAATTTGTGATAAGAGGGAAAGATAACCTTAATTCAGGCTGTATACATTTCCCATGTATCCAAACTGTTTTCCATTTTAGGTACTGTATTAGAATGTGTAAACATATGCATTACATTTTCCAAGCTTCCACATGTTTTTTCTCTTTTTTTCTCTCTCTCTCTCTCCAGAGAAATTGAACTGCACCTCCCTTCGCTGTCAGTTTGGTTGCCAGATTGAGAGAGATGGTGAAATGGGCTGTTTGTGTCCTCCAGGGCTCTACTTGGCTCCAGATAACAGAACCTGCAAAGGTGATCCTGTATTCCCAGTGTTGCCTTATCCCTCCTTCCTTTGTGTTAAATTTTGTTTGAACCTCCAGTACAGACATAATTATTTAGCCTTTGCATTATGCATTAGACCTATTTAAATTTAATGATTAAACCTATGGTCAGTGAGTCCTGCTAGGCCAATGATTGGATATATATAGTAAACAGCATAAATGGCACTGTTACAAAAATGTGCCATTTTTACCTGGGGCAAAATTTTCTAAGTGCACATTGTTGCTAGGTAAGGGATGGTGTAGGAATCAGCCTCCTTTGAACTGTCAGAACTGTTGGAGTGAGGTGAAGCAGCCTATGCCAAAAGATATCACTTTGGCATCCACTGAGAACAGGTGTGGAGACAGCTTCCCATGCAGCATTCAGGGCATTTCAGCAACCCCCACATAGCAAGCTAATGGCTCCCACCTACAAGCCAGAAAGTCTGTCATTAACAAACCCTCAGCCTGCAGGGCTGCGGCTCTCCAGGACTGGAGTTCGCCACCCCTGGCCTAAATGTTCATGATATTCTCCTCCAGCACAGGACATTCATCAGTTCGTTTGTCAGAAGATCTCTAAAGTTGTAGAGTGACCCTGTAGAAACAATATTAAGAAGACCTGATCCGAAAGAAATTTAGAAGGCAGGTCAAATGAAGTTGAATTTGTTAAAGATTTTTAAGCTTTTTCTATCACTGCAGAGTCACTTTAAGCATATTTTGCTTTGTTCTTTTCATTACAGAAATTACTAGCCACTGTGTTTACAACCCTATAGATGACAGTCTAATGTAAAGGTCACAAATTAACATTGAGCAAGAGCAGCACAGCGTATGCACGTAATGTTGCTGCAGACTTCCAGGGAGCCTTTAATTTACTTGCTTAAAGAGCATGAATATCTTCTGGGCTTTTTACCTTGTTGTTAACAGAGGTGCACATTTCAGTGGTTAAAGCAGTCACTTGTTGGCTTTTATCCCAGTGTAAGTGTTACAACGGGGTTGTATTTGTTTCGAGTCTGTTGGAATTCCTCAGCAAACGTTTTTGATTTTGTGTGTTGTTTGAACATTCAGACACTTTTCACATTTCCAGGTTTTTCAGAAGTGGAAGTCATCATAGTTGGGTAAAAGTTGGGTGAATGGAAACTACAACAAATATAATTTCTGCATTCCCATTTGCTCAAATAGCAAAAGAAAAAAATCCATGATAGCATTTATAAAAAAAAAAAAGAGGAAAAACATATTGCGAGATTATGTTGGTCAGAAGAGAGAAAGATTTCCAATTTGTTGTCACTCTCTCAGCTGTTGTATTCACACAGTTACAGTAACTAGTTTTATGTAATTTAATGCCATGGTTGTAAAACACAAAGTACACTGTTATAAACATACATCAAAAGAAAAAAAACTGTGAAAATACATCATCACAGTCTGTGAAAAGGATCTATTGTTGTATTCATGTTGTCATATTACTGAACTGAACCACAGTGGCATGCAACTGAAATGCTAATTTTATCTTATGACAGTTTCTTATTGCATCCACTAAACAGTCTTGTCTTTTGTAGACATAAATGAGTGTGATGGTCTCTCCCACACCTGCACAGAGCTCCAGTCCTGCAGGAACACTTTTGGGAGTTTCATTTGTGTCTGTAAGGATGGATATGTCTTGGGAACACTTCAGGATGCAGTCACATGTCGAGGTATTCTTATCTGCCAAGGCCTAAAGTCATTAAAGTTATTAAAAAATGGGCTGACTTTGAAATTGGTATTTTCAAAGTCATCATTTTAGAAAAATCTGATGATTTTGAACAAAATAATATATATTAAAGGGGTCATATGATGTTGCTAAAAAGGACATTATTTTGTGTAATGAAATGTGAAGTAGATAGAATAGAAAAAATAGAAAGCTAGTGTTTGTTTGTTTTTTTGTTTGTTTTTTATAAAAATTAAAAATAAATAAAAAAGAAGATAAATATAGATAAAGTAGAATTAAAATATAATAGAAAGTGTTACAGTTAGAGGGTCAAATAAAGGTCAAATAAACTCCTTATGCAGTTCATTTCTGCAAAAGGAGCCTTTTGAAACAGTCTGATTCAAAAATTCAACAGACAAATGTCCAGTCTAAAATATAACAACCAACCAGTCTTCATAGTGTTAAAGAAAGAACAGTTTATCAACAGCTCTCACCTGAGTTTCCTTCTCTTATGTGTTATAAACAGATAAAGATGAGTGTCTGACAGGCAACCATCGCTGCAGCCACCAAGCCAGCTGTGTGAACACAGAAGGCTCGTACACTTGCCAGTGTGATAAAGGCTACACTGGAGACGGCTTCAGATGCTGGAAGAGGAGCACCAGACTGTCATGGGCCGCTATGTACTTCCAGTATAAACGCTCCAAACAGATGAGGCCAGTATAGAAACTGCAGTGCTGGGATAGCTGTTCATGTTTCAAACATCAAGAAAATATCAGAATATGTGTAATGAAATATGAGTCTTTGGCTTAGGTTTTAATGGATTAACCATCTAAAATCAGGAAATCAACCCAACACCTGAGAGCATGTTACATTGATTATATTTTACAAATTCTACATTAATTTGAAGGGGACAGGTATCATTACTTAAAACTTAAAACTACTTCACACTGTAGTGCTTCGGTAGTTCCTGATGTCAGTTTACTTCTTAATAACATACTGACCTCTGGTGGAAAGATGTTTTCTAGCCCTTAACCAAGGGATTTCATGGAATTCTTTTATCTTGTAGATCTTGGATATGTTCACTCAAGTTCTCTGAGTTCTATATTTAAGAGTAGGCTACATAGTGTGGAAAGACTGACTAACATAATTAAGGGAAACCGAAGTGCGCTGTAGCTCAGGTCGAGCTCTTGCTGGTACTGCGGTGGGAATGGGCAGCAAAATACATCCACATCCAGACTCCCTTACGCCATTCACGTTCACCACAGCAGGTGTCACATTGGACCTTCACAGAGAAACACAAAACAAGAAACGCGATAAAACCTGCTCTTTTTCATTCGAAGCTGTCAGAAAGCATCTATACAAAGGACACAAACAGAAACATTTCAGATAAAAGGTTCCAGGCCCCTTTTTATGAAGCAGACCTCACACCAAGGTAATTCCTACCAGAAACCGGTTTATTTACCGAAAAATAAGATTTAACGCCAAGCTTGGCACTACAAATAAAAAGCAAACAAGTGGAGGAAGCTAAGAAAGGAGAGGAGGGAGTGAGAGTGAACCTGGGGAGAAAAGGAAACTCACACAGCAGTGGAAAATTTCTCTCTGTCTTTATTTTTCTCAGGTCTGTTTATGTGACACTCTAACAGGGCGCTTGTGCTAATGTAACACCGCTGCTGCTATTGGTGCTAAATTAAGTGAAAACAATTAATAAAAAGCAAACAAGTGGAGGAAGCTAAGAAAGGAGAGGAGGGAGTGAGAGTGAACCTGGGGAGAAAAGGAAACTCACACAGCAGTGGAAAATTTCTCTCTGTCTTTATTTTTCTCAGGTCTGTTTATGTGACACTCTAACAGGGCGCTGGTGCTAATGTAACACCGCTGCTGCTATTGGTGCTAAATTAAGTGAAAACAATTCATATGTCAATCTAATTTGGACATCTGCAGCTACAACAACTCTTTCGGCCCAACTATTTAAGAATTCAGCCCTCAGTTCGGCTTTCATTATTAAAAACAACAACAATATTACCATTTTCCGAGCAGCTGAGCGATGACTAGAAGGGCTGCAAAGAGCCAATGACAATACAGAGCTAAGGGGAGGTGGAGGGTGGAGGGATGATAGTGTAACCCGCCACCCACGTTGCTGCAAAGAGCGCACGTTCAAAACTCAGGCACTGAACTATAAACCACACAGACCCCTGTATTACTCGTGCTGTCCCATTCACTTAGGATGATCTCAAACAGGCTTTTTCATCCGCAAGTCTTTCCACGATTATTGCAGCACTACAAGTCTCCCGGTGGGGACCGTGCTCCGGCACGCACCCACTCTGTGAGACGGAACACGCTGTTTCCGAGGGCTTAGCCCGGTGATTGAAGTGGCCACCTGCCTGCTTGTAGAAGAAAGTGGTACAGGTCTTAAGCATTTCCTGTAAGTCTTGAAAGTACGTCCTGTTGTGACACTAAGGCATCTAGCCAGGATGTTTAACCCTAGAATGCTTGACCCAAAACCTACAATGCAAAAAAAGAGGGTCAAAACGACTTAGTAATAGTTTTATTCAAACAAAAAATTGTTCTAGTTTAAAATGTTCATTTGTTAATGTACAGTACACAATAATAAAACAATTATGTTTATGTGCTAAATGTATTGTTTATTACTCACTGTGATCTTTTAAACCATGAGAAGCATTTGTCTTTTGATTTTGACTTGTATTTTATATATGAAAGACAACTGTCAGTTGATGATATCTTTTTTTTGTAAATTCTGTAGAGAATACATCACATTGATCCTTTCTTTTTTCTACACAAATTATGAAATCGACAGTTACAAACCAACATTATCCAACAGTGTGTGTGTGTATACATTAAAATTGAATTCATTTTTTTTTTTATCAAACATTCATATGGGTCAATTTGACTCTCTTTGACCAACAAATATGGAAATTACATGCTTAGGTAATTAATTAGGTAATATTGAAGTAACTGATTTTTTAAATTAAAGAATACTTCAAAAATCACAGCATTTTGAATAATTTTCTGCCATTTATGCAGGTTCCTCCATAATAACATCAAAATACCAAGCCATTCTCTTCGAAAAGACAGATGTGAACAGACTGATTTCATTTTCCCTCACATTTTTTGGCATCAAAGGTTTATTACAGTGCCTAAATATGGATTTATCCCTATATGGGTCAGGTCTGGACTGCAGTTCTTGTATTGAAACCTACTGTAAGTCCTCATACTGTAAATTTCATATGGTCTTCTGGGAAGATTCAACTATCGTATTAATTACTGTGTCGAAAAACTGTTACAATGTGTGTGGCACAGAAACGTTAAAAGAGAAGTTCAGCTTTTGGAAAAGTTGTCTTAATATTTTTAAGAGTCTTAATATAAATAGCTTTTATATATTATAAAAGTATACATTTGTGTATTATAAAAGCTAAAATTGTATATTAAAAAGCTTGAAATCCATTGGGCTTATCATCTTTTAAAGCTCCAAGAAGGCACAGAGCTCTGGAACTACAGGAGTGGGCAAACAGAATATGAAGGCTGTAATGATGTAAGATATGTTCACAGAGCACCCTGCCGCAAGGATTATCCTGCAAGAGTAGGAAAGATTTTGAAACTAATCTAGAACGGTATGCTTTTCTGATGTTGAATTTACTTTTATGTTCTATAATGTACAGGGGTGAGGAAAGAGGTCAGGAGAAGAGTTAGAAACCTTCCTGAAACCTTCAGAAACAGGGCCAGAAAACATTCATGACAGCTGCATAAAAGGAGTATTTACACCTGGTCACTTCATGTGTTTTTACTTATCAGATTTCTGTTTTGATCAGTGTAAATGCTCTCTAAGACATATTTGAGATGGAGATCCTCAAAAGCTTGCTTGATACTCATACAAGACACAACAATTATGAATCTGGTTGTTCAGCCTCTGAAATGGAACTCGGCCAATGCCACTATCCATTCGTAAGGGTCTCTTTTCATCAAGAGAATGTGCAAACTGACACAAATGAAAAATGAAATGAAATCGAATGTTCATCGTTGCATCAGTGCATCACATTGTTGACTAGTTGGACAAAAGTTACTCTCAGGATTAAAGATGACCAAATGTTATCATTTGAAAAGATAGAAATCAATTTATCACCCTCATGTCATTCCAAACCCAAAAGACTTTCATTTATCTTTGAAACACAAGTGACAATATTTTCAAAGAAGCCTGAGGGATTTCTGTCCATCCATTGAAAGTCCATTCCACCAAAAATTTCAGCTTCGACAATTTTATATAAATTATAAAAGTAATCCAAATAATCAAGCATTTTAGCATTTTGTATGATGAATTCATGCAAAAACAAATGAGGTTTGTTCTTACACATCTAGTACATGCTGAGTTGCTGAAAAATGTGTCAATTATACCAAATTTTAATTCAGAGTACAGGCCTAAATGCCATAAATTTAGCTCTGAAAAGGCCAGCGACTTGATTCAAATATGCATTCTCAGGGTGGGGGTCAAAGGGTGGACACTTTCTGGCAGTGACTGAGATGGCGTATTTAGAACCTTACAGTGGAACAGTGGGAGTGTTGTGGATTATGTCAGAACAGCTGTGACACAATTCTAGATGGTTAAGTAGCGTACAGAGTGCTTTCTCCATTAGACTCTATTTCTTGTGGTAAAGGTAAAGCCCCATGAAACACACTGCAGGTATGAACAGATATAGCACTACGTAAACACACATTTGGAATAAATGGGATGTTGGCAATCTGTCAGAGGTGCACCACCCTGTGGTGGAATCACTTGCCTCTCACTAGCACCTGCCAAGTTCATGTCACTCATTTACCTGGAAAAACAATGGCAATGCACCATTGTCACAAATAAATAAATACATTTTAAATTGCACATTACTTAAAATACTGATGTCTAGTGGTTTTGAGTGGAACTGCTTTTAATGTAAGGAATTACTATAATAATAAAACTAACACATGCACATAGCTGCATTATTAAAAAATATATCACATCCCCATTTCCTGTTAATCAGGCCAAAACCTCACAGAGAGAAATTAAATGACAGAAACAGTCCAAAACACAAGATGCCAATAAAACTTGACGACATCAGCCGTTTTATGTTAGTTTTTCAGAACTGTTTTTCAGTAAATAGGCTTTTGTTAGGAAATATCAGCCTCTTGTGGTCAATGAGTTACGTGACATCTAATAGGTGTTTAAAGTTCATGGTCAGTAAGAACATTAAATGCACTGAGAAGCTGCTTTCCGCTATAACTGCTTCAAAAAACATAATAGAAAATCTGAAAAGTTATGCTTCTCTGTCAAATTATTTATTACTTTAGTATATTTTTTCTTTATAATGTCTACATCGACTACATCTTTGTTTTCATCCTTGCGCCTTGTGTTTATTTATATATATATATATATTTTTTTTTTCTTCTTCTTTAATGTAAACTCTGTGTTTGTCTCAATGGAAGTGTCTTACATGGTTGGTTGTTCCCTGTCTTGTTATGTACATTAAGCAATAAAAAAAAAGCTGCTTTCCGTTCACATCCAACATCCAATGACAGTGTGCATTTAATTCTAAATTGTAACATATTTAGAGATGCCATGTACAGGATGCTGATGTACCATCCAATATGCATCATCATGCATCAATCTTTATGAATTATGACAAATTATAATTAAATTACGTTCAAACAGCAAACTACTCAATTTGCAGCATAAACATATAGTAGTAGAGAGGACATGCTAAACGTTGCTTATTTAGTATAAACCCTTCTGAAAAAATAATTGAAAAAAAGGGAACGACATCACGATTCTCCTTGATACACACCTTAACATGTGTCAATGTCATATGTAATCAAGAAGGAACGAGTGTTCTGAAGACTGTCCATTGATCAAAAGAGCGATACTGCTGTTGGATAAAGATGTTGAGTTAAGACCATCAAAAACAGGCTTTTTGCCGGTGGATGTAAGAAAACTGCAGCTCCAATAAATTTGCATAGGCCTCCTAATGATCCGAGCATGAGAAATGCATGACTAAAGTTTATTATTAATGACACCTGACCCAGGTAGCCAAAAAGATCTGGCCCGATAACGGCCCAAATCCGGCAAGCCGGAAGAAATAACTCGGGCCAGATGCGGTTGCCGGACTCGTGTGAATCACGGGAATGAATGACGCGCCAGAATCGGCCCGAATACGCTGGCCCGAGTCCGGGTGCCGAAACTGAGCC
>NW_015660503.1:0-105 GCF_001515625.1 Sinocyclocheilus rhinocerous | reverse complement strand
CTCTCTCTCTCTCTCTCTCTCTCTCTCTATATATATATATATATATATAGCCTACACATTTGTGTGTGTGTGTTATTTATATATAAATATTTAATTACAATAACA
>NW_015660502.1:0-885 GCF_001515625.1 Sinocyclocheilus rhinocerous | reverse complement strand
CCTTATGAGTTTAAGTGGCCAGAGATTGTGACACATACAAGTCCCTTACAAAGCAGGGCCTATAGGCTGCCTGAGCGCCTGAGTGCGTGTGTGTGTGTGTGTGTGTGTGTGTGTGTGAGAGAGAGAGAGAGAGAGAGCCTGACCCCTGTGTCCTATAGTCTGCCTGTGTGTGTGTGTGTGTGTGTGTGAGAGAGAGAGAGAGAGAGAGCCTGACCCCTGTGTCCTATAGTCTGCCTGTGTGTGTGTGTGTGTGTGTGTGAGAGAGAGAGAGAGAGAGAGCCTGACCCCTGTGTCCTATAGTCTGCCTGTGTGTGTGTGTGTGTGTGTGTGAGAGAGAGATAAATTATTATAATCTGAGTTATTTCATTGTATTATTTTCTCATTTATCAGCTCTTTTCTGATTTTCCACAGAAATGGCCTGCTCTATTTAAACAAGTACGCTATGGAGTTCAAACATGACTCATGTTTCAACCATGGAGATTGCGGGTTAATTGTGGTGTGACATGATATATTACAAAACAGATGGCATAACACATCCACTGATCATTAAAGGACAATATCCTACTTCATGATGGAAGTCACAGGTTAAATATGACACTCCGGATATATGCTACAAACAGATGGCATTGAACATCCGCTGAACATTAAAGGACAATATCCTAGTTCATGATGGAGGTCACAGGTTAAATATGTCACTCCGGATATATGCTACAAACAGATGGCATTGAACATCCGCTGAACATTAAAGGACAATATCCTAGTTCATGATGGAGGTCACAGGTTAAATATGTCACTCCGGATATATGCTACAAACAGATGGCATTAAACATTCGCTGAACATTAACCTCCTGGGGTCGAGAGTTCCGGCGGCGGAACTTTTTGCAG
>NW_015660501.1:441734-483092 GCF_001515625.1 Sinocyclocheilus rhinocerous | reverse complement strand
TTTTTTCTCTGTGCTTGAAGCTTTCAGCACAACATATGTTAATATCATACACACGGTCAAATATGCAAGATGGCAGTGTTTTAATGTGAAAAGACAAAGTTAACCCTTCAGTCTGTTCAGTTCTGTGTTTGTGAAGAGCAGGTCACAATTTATTCTCACAAAAGCGCAGATAAATGGTTGCTCTCCTTCTCTCTCTCTCTTCTGTAGTTTGCTATCTCTCTCTGTCAGGATAATTCATTATGACTTGTTGCTTGTCAGGTATTCTGTAAGTTTAGTGCATGCGAGTCATTCTTCTTTCAAAGCAGTCCACAAGACTATACTGTAGTCTCTTTAAATTTAAAAAAAAAAACTTTCTTCTAGAAATAGCATCGACTAGAGCTCATCTGATTGTAGGTGTGCTGTTGAGGTGATTACCAGCTGTGATTGAACAGTCTGTTCTCTTCTGGGTCGTATCAGAGGAAGTTTCGCTTTAGACACTCTCAGCACTGTACACTACAACACTAGTGTGCAGCCTACTTAGACAGCAGCACATGCTTATGTGCAGAGAAGGAAATCCCAGAATGCATTGCATCAAAAATTAATCCAAGATGGCAGACAAGTTGTAATCAGTGTTATTTTTTTTATTTTAGTTAAAGTTTTAGTATTTTTTTGGTAATTTTTATTATGTATCTTTTTTAATATTTCTATATAGTTTTTATTTATTTTAATTCATTTCAGTTTAAGTTTTAATTATTTTATTACATCAAGTAATAAAAACTAAATGAAAATGAGAAATGTCTAGCTGAAATAAAATAAGTTTTATTAATTAATAATAATTTTTTTATTTTAGTTAATGTTTATTTCAAGTAATTAATTTTTTTAATGGTTTTAGTTATTCTTATTCTTATCCTTGTTCTGTGATCATAATAAACCAATTTTTAGTCAAATAGTCATATTCCAAATGTAATTTTGGATATACATGTACATATATGTCCAAAAAGGTATTACATAAACATACATATTTGTATGGGCTAGATAAATATGTTAATTAATGAAATTGTTCCAAATTTTAATGGGATTCATATATGTTTTACTTCAGATGACAATATATTTAATATATGGAAATGTAATATATGTACATAATTGCATATGGCTACAAGATCACATTCAAGAAATTTCCAAATAAACATAGGATTACATTTGTCTTGCTTGTGGATTCCTGTTTATGCTCATGTAAATTGTAATCCCATGTTTATTTGTGAACGTCTAAAAAGAGATCTTGTAGGTTTTGAAATGTGACTCTTTATAACTAAAACCACTAAAAGCAGGGCACTGAATTACACTAGCACTTACAGTAAGCAGATATGTTTGTGTTATGGAGATGATAATTGCTCTAAACTACATGACGGCTGCATTTTCAGCATAACAGCGAGGATATTATTAGCGTGAGGCTCAGACGGCATGACCTCGGACCGCCCACACTCTGTTTACTGACCACCTGATGCATTCTGCACATAGAAATGACAAGCGCTGACTGAAATGTCAAAGCACCGCGCTGTCTGAGCGAGCAGTTCATGACCAGCTGTAACATGCACCAGAATTAATGCCGTTTCACTGTTGAGGATAACTTCATCACGTTGCGTTTACAACGTAGAGGTCATAGAGGAAGAAAATCATGATACAGCATCATTAAAGCACTAGAGAATCTTGCACTAGTCTACTTGTGTAGCTGTACTTGTGATGGACAGATTTTGTAGAAATGTTAAAATAGGGGTGGGCGATATGGCAAAAATATCATCACGATTTTTTTCAGGAAAATCACGATTCACAATTTTATCACAATTCTTTGTCATGTTGGTTTTACTGTTTTGCAAGTTGTCTGAGCAGTACAGACAAACTAATTTCCCTATTTTAAAAACAAAGCCCTACAAGGTAACAAAATATAAAATAAAAAAGGATGGCAGACATTTAGGCCAAAGTGTGCTAAGATAAAAATCTTTGTCATTATTTTATCTTTGTTATTAAAAAATAAGAACAGATAGACATTACAAATACACATAATATACAGATAAAACAAACAGAGTGCTTTATTTTTCAGGTACAGTAGGTGTATTTAGCAGCAGCAGCATTCAAGAAACATTTATAAAAATAAAACACTATATACACTTCACTGTATAAATTATACATTGATTCTTATTAAAGCAACTGTATTAAAGTTCTTCAGTCAAGAGCAGTGAGTGGTGTTTCTCTTTATGTTTTGGTTTATTAACACTAAAGGGATAGTTCAGCCAAAAATGAAAATGAAAATTCTGTCATCGTTTACTCACTCTCAAGTTGTTTTAAACCTGAATGAGTTTATTTCTTCTGTTGAACATAAAAGTTATTTTGAAGAATGTGGGTAACCGAACAGTTGCTGGTCCCCAGTGATTTCCATAGTATTTTTTTCCCCTACTATCAAAGTCAATGTGGACCAGCAACTGTTTGGTTACCCACGTTCTTCAAAATATCTTCTTTTGTGTTCAGCACAAGAAAGAAATTACAGGTTTGGGACAACATGGGAGTGAGTAAATAATGACAGAATACAAATTTTTGGGTGAACTATCCCTTTAATGACAAATGGCAGCATGTTTAGTACTATTAGTCTGCTGTCACTTTAAGACCTACACACAGGGCCTAAAATTAACACTCGCCAAGCGCCAAATGCGAGTAAAAATAAATAAATAAAAATAGAATAAAAAATAATAAAAATCGGCTTTGGCGAGTATATGAAACTCTGTCAGTCGCCAGATGGCCGGTAACATTTTTATAAATTCTAACAGTGCAATGTTGTGAGAACATAAACGTGAACGACGCTCCGTACAGTTGACGGGTCAGTGCTGCTTCATCAAACAAGTTTAAGCCTTTGCCGTGTAAATATTCAAGAGCTAGAACACACGAAAGGACACGCGTTACTCTCGCGCTGTGTGAGAAGTTTAAACATCCGAAACCCCGGCCTGAAAGCCGCGTCTTGAGCTCTGCTTCCTTCCTGCGCTTAAACTGACAAATTAACACAAAATTATGTCAAAAAAAACAAATGTCCGTCTCGGTGAGTATCCTAGTAAAGTAGTCGGTTCTTAAGTGTACATGAACAGCTGAGAAAGAAACCGGACACGAACCGCGCGCGACGCAATGTGTCAAAAGACGACAGAACCCAATATAATCAGTGATATTGTCTCCACAGGATGCGACACGACAAATCCCCGAAAGTAAACGGATTCCCCGTTCTGTTTCTGAAATAGTCCAAGCACTTTGCAACGGCCGTTTGTCGCATCCAGTGTTGTCAACTTCAAGCTGCTGCAGTGTAGACACGGTGTTAAAGTGATAGACACAGAATTCCAATAATCCTGCTGTTGTCTGCATTTTTAATGTTGATCAAAGAAAATAGGACAAAGAAAAAACCAATCACTCACTGCTCTTGAACTTTAAAAAAGATATATATGTTATTTGATTAGCATAATTCATTAAATTTCTGTAGGCTACCTGAAAATCTCTGTTAGACCTGCCTGAAATGCACGTTTCCATTTGTATCTTTGTTGTATAGTTGGCTATTTTGTGCTATTGCTTGTAATTTGATTTGCTCTTATTTTACAACTGACTATTTATTAGTCTTTAAAAATGTAGCCTATTAAATTTATGTTGGTTAAGCTAGTAGTATTAGCTGGTATCGAAACTGGAATCAAGGATTTAGATTTTTTGCTATTATCTAAAATTTTGGTGTCTTTTTTTCCGTGGCTGGTAAAAAATATTTCTGGCCGGTAAATTTCCTTAAGTCACCGGCCATTGGCAGGTCTGGCAAAAAGTTTGTTTTAGGCCCTGCCTACACACATTTGTTTTTCTCTCAACTGTTTACTTTCAATTTGGACATAGCCAACTGTGTTTATATGTAAACCTTGTGTGTTTATGACAGTATCATACCCGAAAGATAACTTATTCCTGTAATCAGGCGCTTTTTGACAGGCTTTTTAGTGTGCACGCGCTTCAGGTGTACGCGCTCAGAAAAAGTGCATGTCAGAACAGCACGTGAATGAAATGTTTAAACGGCAAGGCTTTAAAGCACATGCAAATAATGTACTTTTGTGACTGCAAATAAGTGCAGTGTCCCGTGACTGCAAATCTACCGCTGAGTTAACATTTGATGTGAATGCATGTAACTATGCACAGTATATTGAGGCGCCAGAACTGCAACTGATAGAATGTGCGCTGTAGCACGATACTACGATATTTCTTTAAAAGCATTAAAGATCAATTCGTCCACGATCAAAAAACATGATATCGCACACCCCTATGTTAAAAGCAAATGTGTGAGTGGTCCTTAACAGGGAATAAAAAATTATTGTTTTATTTAAACCTAAAAATGTTAGGAGTGTGGTAGTTTGTGGAAATTAAAATTCCATTATTTTAATATAATATAATATAATATAATATAATATAATAATATGACACAAGCTTGAGGTCAGTAAGATTTTTTAAAAGAAATTAATGCTTTTATTCAGCAAGGATGCATTAAATTGTTCAAAAGTGACAGTAAAGACATTTATAATGTTACAAAAGATTTCTATTTTAAATAAATTATGTTCTTTTGATATTCATCAAAGAATCCTGAAATAATTATCTTGTTTTCCACAAAGAAATGTATTACATTTTAAAATATATAAAAATAGAGAACAGTTATTTATAATAATAATATTTAAGATTATTACTGTTTTTTTTTAATCAAATAAATACAGCTGTAGTGAACATAAGAGACATCTTTCAAAAACATTGAAAAATCTTACTGACTTATTATATTATATTATATTATATTATATTATTATACATTAATATAATATAATGTATTCTATTATAATATTTATTATATATTAACATCCATATAACCTCAGATGACTTAGAATATAGCTATATGGATTTTATAATATTTTAATCATTTTATTTTTATCTTTTTGGAGCTAGGCAGCCTCTAATCATGATGAACCACCATATATTGTAAGAGCTACTTAACAATTCTTAAGAAATGTGATGAAATAAATGGGTATGGGATGACATGAGGGTGAGTAAAGGATGTCATTTCAGATTTGGATGAACCATAGCTTTAGTTTAAGGAGAAAAGAGCACATATTTGTGTGTGTTTAGTGCATGTTGTGTTTCAGACAGATGAAGAGAGTTTGGCCTCATTAACAGAGCAGATCTCCTGCTATTCGGCTCCTGTCTGCGTTCCTCCAGCCTCATCACCATACGTGTGTGTGTGTTGGCAGCTGGACTCTGGGTTGGAGTCATTCATCACGTTCAGGATGAAGATGAGGGGGGTCTGCTGCTCTGGAGAGTCTCGCTGTCTCTCTCGCTGTGGGATCTCAGTGTCGGCTTCACAGCTGCTGAGTTACACATAAAGAACCACTTCAGCTTTCACACACATCACAATACAGGCCCTCAGAGACAATGTGTGTGTGTGTGTGTGTGTGTGTTTCTCACATAACTGTAGTTTGGGGATAAAAAACGTTCTGGAAAACCTCTGAAATTAACCAACAAAATCATCTTTGTTAGTGTTATAAAAGGAAAAGTAGTATTTTCTGTTAGGGTTAGTGGTACTGTTACTTTAGTGTTGTTTAATATTTAGAATTAGCTTTTATTTCTTTATTAGTGTAAATTTGAATAATTTCATTATGTTCTTTTGTTATGTTCAACTTTAGTGATTTTTAGTACTTATAAACTTAATTTAATTCATTTTTTATATTTCTATTTAGCTTTAATTTAAGTTTTAGAATTTAATACATTTTGTTCTGTGTTTTTGTTATGTTCAGTTTTAGTGATTTAAGTACCTATGAACTTATTTTTTAATTAATTGCCAATGCAACATTTACAGTAATTATTAATATTTAGAATTAGCTTTTATTTTCATATTTTGAGTTTAATTTTAGTTTAAATGATAAAAAAGATGTGCTTTTGTTATAATTATTAGTTTTTTAAAAAATACTTCTGTTTAGCTTATTTTATTTCTTTTTTTTTGTTCTAGTAATTTTAGTCCTTATAAGCTTTATTTCAATTAATTGTCAATGCAACATTTATAGTATGTATAAATATTTATAATTATCTTTTATTTTATATTTTTTGGTTTTATTTTAATAGTTGCCAATGCAACATTTATAGTTTTCATTTGGTTTTTAATCTAATATTCATATCTTATTTTATTTCAACTTTATTTCAGTTTAGTTTTAGTAGTTTTAGTTAACTGTTACAACACTGGTTAGTAACTGTAACTAGCTTAAATAAAAGTAACAAGGCATGTGGTTTATTTATATTCAGACTGTAAAAAATAGTTTTATCAGGCACTACTCACCCAAACTTTTATTCTTACATCGACGATGATGTTGAGCAAAATGTCTGAGCTTCTTTTTTCAGTATAATGGAAGTGAATGGTGATGCATACTGTCAAGGCCAAAAATGACAAAGCGCTCCCATAAAAGTAGTTCATATAGCTTGTGCACTATATTCCAAGTCTTCTGGAGTCTTATGAAAGCTTTATGTGAGGAACAGACACAAACAGATAGTAGCTCTCAGCTCAGACGCTTCAGATATAATAATGTTTTATTCAAGTTTAAGAAATTATATAATAAGTCTGAATTGATCTGTCTGCATTTGGTTTCACCAGTGAGTATGATTCTAAGGGTCGGATCGAGACGAAATAGTCAAATTTGAACCTACATACCTCCAACTACCTGTCATATAGAGACATTTTTCACCATCCAATCAGTATCGGATGCATAAAATCAAGTCCTTCCCTACATTTTGTCTTGTTCAGTATACTGTTTTTACTCTGATATACAATCTGTTTATGGAGGTAAAATGGGCTTTGAACAGCGTTTATGATGACTTCAAGGTAAAATAGGAAATGATGATACTTGTTTTCTATTCAAGTTCTAACAAGGCTGGTACTGCTGATAGCAATACCAATACTGATCTTTTTTTTTTCTGAGCAATTTCTATAAAATAAATGGGTAAAAGGGTGGTACTCATAAATATAAGAAGTACCCATTTATTATTACAGTATAATAATAAATGGGTCATTTTTTGCTTGCTGTTTTTATTACAGTATATTTCAAAGCAATAACTGTAAACAGATAATTGGTAAAACGTGCAAATTATCAGATTATCACTATACTGCACAAAATTATGTTCTTACTAAATATTTTTGCCTTGTTTTGCAGTAAAAATATCTGAACATTCTTAAATCCCAAATATGTTTGCTTGAGAAACAAAATTGCTTGACGTTATGAGTCAAAATTAAGTGAGTTTAAGCTTAAAACTAGAGGTAATGTCTGGCAACGGGGTCAGAAAAACAAACTTAATTCAAAGAGAAAATTTGGCAGAAATCTGGTGACAATCACTAACTTTGATAAACTATTCAGAAAACAACTTAATATCTTGTCATTTTGCTTCTCTGGTAAGTGTATCTTGATTTAAGAATATATAGAAATTTGTTAAAAACATTTTTTGAGGTGTAGCGTACTTTTAATCTGTCATTTTATAGTGGAGGTAGATTTGTGCATGCTGTGTGAATGTACAGGAAAGCGTGTGTTCCTTTCTCTGTGTGTGTGTTTCTGCACTGATGTGATATCACATGCGTTACACCTGGATCTATCAGTCTCATGCTTGTATTAATCTCCTCAGAGATTAATACAAGCTAAACTGTAACAACAGCATCTGAAAATAATTTAGACTCATTCATCAATTTATAAAAACAAACAAAAATTGTTTATAATAGTGGACTTATAATGGAAGTGTATGGGACAATGCATATTAATGTATTAATAATTCAAATTAATTTTGTACATATACATTTTGTGTTCTAAATCGTCCTTTTAGCAGGAATACTTTTTTTGGTGGATTAACTATTTATTTGGTAATTTTTTTGTTGATTTTTAAGGTATACATACTTTTTTCGCCTTAACTTAATTTTTATTGTTAATTTTTAAGGTATACATATACTCATTTGGTAATTTTTTTTACTGCTTTTTAAGTTTTTTTATGTACACTGCCATTCAAAAGTTTGGGGTTGGTGTGATTTATTTAATCGTCCTTTTAGCAGGAATACTTTTTTTGGTGGATTAACTATTTATTTGGTAATTTTTTTGTTGATTTTTAAGGTATACATACTTTTTTCGCCTTAACTTAATTTTTATTGTTAATTTTTAAGGTATACATATACTCATTTGGTAATTTTTTTACTGCTTTTTAAGTTTTTTTATGTACACTGCCATTCAAAAGTTTGGGGTTGGTGTGATTTTTTTTTTTTTTATAATGTTTTTGAAAGAAGTCTCATCTGCTCATCGAGGCTGGATTTAATTGATTATAAATACTGTAAAATCAGTAATATTATTACAATTTAAAATAACTGTTATCTATTTTAATATATGTTAAAATGTAATTTATTCCTGTGATGCAAAGCTGAATTTTCACCATCATTACTCCAGTCTTCAGTGTCACATGATCCTTAAGAAATCAAGAAACATTTCTTATTATTATTATTAATGTTGAAAACACTTGTGCTGCTTCATATTTTTGTGGAAAGCATGATACCTTTTTTATGATTCTTTGATGAATAGAAAGTTCAAAAGAACACTTATTTGAAATCCTTTGTAACATAAATGTCTTTACAGTTACTATTGATTATTTTAATGCATACTTGATGATTAAAAGTATTAATTTCTTTAAAAAAACTTACTGTCCCCATATTTTTGAACAGTAGTGTACATATGCATTAGTTTTTAACATTGCATTGCATCTTCTTGTTTTTTTGTTATAAGCATTTAAGGGGTCATATGATGTTGCTAAAAATAACATTATTTTGTGTATTTGGTGTAATGAAATGTGTTTATGCGGTTTAAGGTTCAAAAAACACATTATTTTCCATATACTGTATATTATTGTTTCTCCTTTTGCAAATCTTCCCACATCGTGACGTAGATATGTGGGGGCGTGTTAGAATGAGCCGTTTTAGGTAGGTGTGGCTGACTCTTAACTTTTATAAAGAATATCTCTTTGGATTTGAGACTTTAGTCTTTGCAACTTTACAGATCTTCTTTATGCACCAAGAGCTTGTAACACTCCAAAGAGAAAGGAAAAATTTAAATCGCATCATATGACCCCTTTAAATTTTAAGATTTACTGTCAGATTAAAACTGCTGTGCTTTTCGTTGCAATCCATCTAGTCAGTTTTGAACACAAACTCGTCCTGTTTTTGTCTTCAGAAGGCTACAGAACAAACTCTAAATTCTAGTACTTGTAGTTGTAGTTTACATGAAATGGCTGATTGCGTATCAAATGCAAATTTATTTGAATGAATGAATGAATGATAATAATTTGTGAATTATTCAGAGCGTGACTAAACAGGTGCAAGTCAGACTTAGCAGACGTCTACAGGGCCAATAAATCATTCATGAAAAATTAAATAATCCATCCATAATTTATAGATGTGCTGGTTAGCAATTAATCATTTATAGTTGTTTGTAATGCCGATCATATATCAGTGAAACGGACGCTTTTGAGAGGTTGTGCAGAAGAGCATCTTGGAGGACAAGGAGGATCTTCAACTACGAAATCTTCTGTATTGTTTTTCCTCCCAAAAAGTCTTGCCTCCTGAAGTAAGAGGGCAAAAGAAAGGGGAAAGAGGCTTTTATCTGGAAAGTTTTGGAGTTGTTGTTTGGAGAGTTTTCTCTGCAAGTGATTTGGGATTTCATCTGCCGTGTGCAGCTGCAGCCGTGCCATTAAAGCCAGATACAAAGTTGCCGCTGATACACACACACACTTTGTAGTGTGCACTTTTAACCTCTCTCCTTCAAGTTAACTCAGATCTCAGAAGAGGGACTTTTTCAAGTTATCAGAGGTTATCGAGCTTGTCCTTAAATCCCTCAGGCGCTACTGTAGTGTCTCTGATGTGTAACCTCCATTTCTCTCTGGCAGAAGAAGCTCGGAAAACCTTCTCCAATTCTACAAGGCCACTGGAGCCCGACTCCTCTAAGCCTTCACAGCAAGTCCAAATCACTGGCGTCGCTTTAAAAACCTTCGGCAGTCTCTCCATTAAAAGCTGGCTGGGTTTATTGTGTGCTTCACTCTCGGCTGACCTATATCCTGTATATAGCAGACTCATGATGACGGCGATAACCCGAGTCTTGAACCCGGTCCTCCGCTGACAGAATTGGGAAGTAGCCTGCAGAGATGATGAATGGACCGACGGCGTAAGAGTTTAGTGTAAAATTGTGCGATTTTTATCGGGATGTGGCGCTGGTTTTGTGCCGCTGACCTCTGTACGTGTGTATCTGATAGTATGAGTGAAATCGAAACACTTGACCGGGTTTTAAAGGGGTCATATTTTGGAAACCAGGTTTCCTTGGCTCTGAGAGTAAGAGTTCAGTATAACTGTGTTTTCCTGCGGCGCAGCGTTATGGAAGAAGAAATGATATTTTACCTCAGTTGTTTATCCGAGTTTGCTGTCTGAATTGAATGTGATTAGATTTTACAGCAAAATAATACAAACACAGCACATCTGTTTGGCATGTCGGTTGAGGTTTGGTGAATAAAGCAATTTCATTTCTCGTTGCACTTAATTTTTTTTCAGTTTCATTTGTAGTGTGGAAATGTTGTCACGTTTAATGGGGTTGTGCATCCAGTGAATCCAACACTTATATGAGTGTAGATAAAGCAAATTATGAACGATGTGATAATGCTGCGTGACATCATACAGCTAAAATATTGTGATGCAACAAGTGTGATGGGTAATATATCACTATTATGATATCACATTAATGATTACATTAGCATAAGACTGTCCACATTTACATATCAGTGCATTCACTAATTTTACATGCACATGTAGAAAGTTAATGCAAGTCTTAAAGGCACAGTAGCAGTTTAATGAGACAGAAACCATACAAAAGTGGATAAGAACTGTACCCTTACCTAAAACAAGTGTACTGTATGATCTCTTTAAAGGTTGATTTCAGCTCTAGTGAGTGTGTGTGTGTCGTGTCGACACTGTGATGGATTTATCGAGGTGCTGCAGGCCTTATTAGTGTGGTGTGTTTCTCCAAGAGTGTAAGTTCAAGAAAGTGATTGACAGTAACTCAATAGGGGGTTTCTTTTTCAGAGCTCACGGCTTTGATCAGCGATGGTGCAGGAAAACTTGGAGTTCTGTTCTCATCTCTGTCTCTCTCTCTCTCGGTGAATCCCAGTCATGCTTGTTATTGTGTCATACTGCAGTGTGTCCATCCGTGTGGAACTGTGTGTGTGTGATGTCTAGTTGCCAGCATCCACTCCATGGAAGCTCTTTCTGCTCTGGATTGAAGACATGTTACCACAGGCACTAATGCTACACTGACAGGCGAGGAAGTCAGGGCGGAAATACTTCATCATCATCATCAAAACTCTGTCACGGCCCACATTCACACACACCGCTGTCCTCAGACTCAATTTGCAGTGAGTCACACAGTTTGTCTGTTTTTAATTCAGTCATATCATATCGCTCAGCATATGGAGACTTGCGGCTGTGTTCCGAAACCTAGTGAGCTGCCTACTGTAACTGATATTGAACTCATAAGTGAGTGATTTAGAACATGCTACATAGGCAACAACTTGTACCAAAGGCACATGAAACTCGACTCACAAATATACTGTATGATACATTAAGCATAAGTATAGCCCTGCAGGAAAAACCTGCTTAAGCCAGCTTAGGACGGTTTGCTGGTCTTAGCTAGTTTAAGATGGTCTCCCAGTTGGACTGCACAGTTAATTAAAATAAAACCGAAATTGCCATATGGCTTAGTGCGATTATCAAATTGCAAAGGCTGTGATTTAATTTTAATAATATATGTGCTGTATTGGAATGTAATCAGAAGCTTATCAACAAAAGAGATGTTGCTTTTCTCCCTGCGCTTTTCCGTCAAAATAAAAGTTTGGTGGTTTAATGCCGAAAATGAAGAAATTGACAGCCATAAATATTAGTATTGTAATTTTACAGTTGTAATGTTGTCTTAGTATTATTTTTTTTTGTATATATGTTGTTATTTTTTGTTTATTATATATTTATTTAGACCAAATTGTGCTGCTCTACAAACAAGCACAGCAAAATATGGATTTTTTTTTATCACATTTTAAATCACTTTTTGTTTTTTTTCAGAAAAATCACATTTCCCCCCCATATCTTGCTGCCCTATCTCCCATTCGAACCAAAATCTGCCCCAAATCTGCCAAAAGACCAGTCTGAACTGGCTGCGAGACCAGCTAAGACCAGCAAACCAGTTTAATATGATTTAAGATGTTTTTTTGTTTTTTTTTCAGCAGGGCGCTCACAAATGTTTGGCAAAATACTGTTAATTATTTTAAACTAGTTTTACATGATAATTTTCAGTATTTAATTAATTATAAGTATATTTATAATTATTTCTCTGCATTCTCCCCCATCTTGGATTTATTTTTGAACTGAGCTTGTTGCAGTGCTACAGAAGGTTGGTGATAGAAAAATATATGAGTTCAGGGGAAAAAATTAATTTTAATGCTTTTAATTTCAATGCTCTCGTTAATTTCTACCTTTGCTCGCAATCGGTTTGCATTCCCCAAAGAAATGTAACTTTGCGCTCAAAAGTTTTGTAAGTGTACACAGAGTTTCTCTGGGGAAAGCAAAGGGGTTTTTGCCAGTGAATTCCAAAGTTTTTGTGTGTTTCTCGAAAGAATGCAAGGCATTGAGATATATTTTTTGCGGTGCTGTTGTAAAATTTTGTCCAAATCGATATTTTAGACTGCAGCATAATTAGGTTGGCTACCGTTTGAAATAGGCTTCACATCAGGAATTAGAACATGTGATGCCTTAAAATGTGCCCTACTGCACACACACACACACACACACACACACACACACACACAAACATACACATACACACAACTATTCCAGGAGCATCTACAATATCATCTAGAAACAATTCATATTATGAACAAATTTAAACTACCTAACACTTTTAAAATAAACAATTCAATGTACTGTCTAGAAAAGCTTGCTTGACAGTCTAAACAGAATCTAAGCTGTAAAAATGTCTCATTCATACAAACTTAATAGAAGGTACAGTAACAAAAGCAACCTTTTCAACCACATAGATCAAAGAGGATGGAAAATATTAAGGAAAAACGAAATGATGTGATTAAGACTGTAAGTGGATTTATAAATGGGGATAAAAATAACAATTAAAAAGCTGTAGAAATGACCTTTTTATTAACGTCTGGCTGTGTTTGCTGAAGCAGATGGGAGTATTGGTGGATGTTCTCAGTCTGTAATATTGATGGAAAAATGTAGGACTTATTCATTTGAGTCTGAGTTCAGCTGGGGTTTGCATACGACACTCAATCTTTCACTAAGAGGAAGAGAGAGTGAAAAAACTACAGGAAAGAGTGAGAGTTGCCTTTGCGGAAAGATGTATTATATATGAAATATTATATAATAGAAGCTGTAATATAATATATTATGTAACATACATACAGTATATATCTATATAGTATCTCAGCATGCTTTCAAGTCAAACAATGATTTATTTGATTGAATATGCAATCAAATCTGCAGCTGCACACACAAAAAGCATGACGCCTCATCTGTCATAAATTCATATACTGTATTTGTATCCCTCCCTAAAGAGAGTATGATTGAGAGGTGTCGAATGTGTCATCCTCTTTCTCAGCGATCAGCAAATGCACTTTCAGTGGTGATTTTCTTTAGGAATATAATGTAAATGTTAAAAAAAGAACAGTTATGCTGATGTGATATAAACATATGACTGAAAAAATTACTTTTTATTTTTACTTTATTGCTCATAAATGTAACTTTGTTGAACACTGGAGTTTATATTGGGCTCGATTTGTGATGTTCTGGTCTAATCTTGTCTGTGTGTTTCTTGAATATTTCATATCTTTTAATATCACACACAGATGAAAGTCAAATGTGTAATGCAAAACTCTTGTGTGTTTTATAAATTCAGTTCCCCGGTTGGTTTGTTGATCAGATGTTACGATACCAGCAGCCTAAATGCTTTTTAAAGAATGAATGAGTTTTAAAATGAGTATTCGTGTAGTGCTGTGGTATTGGAGACACACAAATCATGTTCTGGAATGACCTTTGAGAGATTCATGGCAGAATAGAGCTATGCTTTGCAAACATTTTCCATGGCAACCAATATTTCAGCCAAAGTACCATAGTTACTCATAGTTACTAATGTTGCATAAAATCTGTAGCAAATGAAACTTTCAAGAGGTTGCACAGTACTGTGCTGATTTTCTAAATCAATGAGCTCAAATGAGCCTTTTTGTCATTGTTTCCACTGTGCATTACATAATTTTGTTGATCTTAAAGGGGTAGTTCACCTAAAACAGTGTGTTTTTTTTGTCCACACAATTGAAGTCAATGGGGTCCAAGTGAAATGGGTTGTTTTTAACAACATTCTCTTGAAATATTCATCAAAATATCATCTTTTGTATTCTGCAGAAGAAGATCCGCCACAAGATAAAAAAAATAATAAAAAAGGTACAGTAATTATGATTAATTTTTCTCAAAATTATGAGAAAAAAAGTCAGAATTCTGAGATTTAGACTTATTCATTTGAGTCTGAGTTCAGCTGGGGTTTGCATACGACACTCAATCTTTCACTAAGAGGAAGAGAGAGTGAAAAAACTACAGGAAAGAGTGAGAGTTGCCTTTGCGGAAAGATGTATTATATATGAAATATTATATAATAGAAGCTGTAATATAATATATTATGTAACATACATACAGTATATATCTATATAGTATCTCAGCATGCTTTCAAGTCAAACAATGATTTATTTGATTGAATATGCAATCAAATCTGCAGCTGCACACACAAAAAGCATGACGCCTCATCTGTCATAAATTCATATACTGTATTTGTATCCCTCCCTAAAGAGAGTATGATTGAGAGGTGTCGAATGTGTCATCCTCTTTCTCAGCGATCAGCAAATGCACTTTCAGTGGTGATTTTCTTTAGGAATATAATGTAAATGTTAAAAAAAGAACAGTTATGCTGATGTGATATAAACATATGACTGAAAAAATTACTTTTTATTTTTACTTTATTGCTCATAAATGTAACTTTGTTGAACACTGGAGTTTATATTGGGCTCGATTTGTGATGTTCTGGTCTAATCTTGTCTGTGTGTTTCTTGAATATTTCATATCTTTTAATATCACACACAGATGAAAGTCAAATGTGTAATGCAAAACTCTTGTGTGTTTTATAAATTCAGTTCCCCGGTTGGTTTGTTGATCAGATGTTACGATACCAGCAGCCTAAATGCTTTTTAAAGAATGAATGAGTTTTAAAATGAGTATTCGTGTAGTGCTGTGGTATTGGAGACACACAAATCATGTTCTGGAATGACCTTTGAGAGATTCATGGCAGAATAGAGCTATGCTTTGCAAACATTTTCCATGGCAACCAATATTTCAGCCAAAGTACCATAGTTACTCATAGTTACTAATGTTGCATAAAATCTGTAGCAAATGAAACTTTCAAGAGGTTGCACAGTACTGTGCTGATTTTCTAAATCAATGAGCTCAAATGAGCCTTTTTGTCATTGTTTCCACTATGCATTACATCATTTTGTTGATCTTAAAGGGGTAGTTCACCTAAAACAGTGTGTTTTTTTTGTCCACACAATTGAAGTCAATGGGGTCCATGTGAAATGGGTTGTTTTTAACAACATTCTCTTGAAATATTCATCAAAATATCATCTTTTGTATTCTGCAGAAGAAGATCCGCCACAAGATAAAAAAAATAATAAAAAAGGTACAGTAATTATGATTAATTTTTCTCAAAATTATGAGAAAAAAAGTCAGAATTCTGAGATTTTAAACTTGCAATTTTGAGACAAAAAGTCAAAATTGTGAGATAAAAAGACATAATTATCTTTATTTTTTTACTCCATGGCAGAAAAAAAAACAAGAATTGCCAAATATAAACTCAGAATACTGAAAAAAAGTCAGAATCGAGAGATGTAAACTCAGAATTCTGAGGGGGAAAAAAAATAGAATTTCGAGATATTAAATCAGAATTGAGAAAAAAAGTCAAAATCGCAAGATATATACTCAGAATTTGGAGGAAAAAAGTCAAAATCGAGAGTTATAAACTAAAAATTTTGAGAAAAAAAGTCAAAATCGCAAGATGTAAACCTGTAATTTAGTTTATACAGGTGCATCTCAATAAATTAGAATGTCGTGGAAAAGTTCATTTATTTCAGTAATTCAACTCAAATTGTGAAACTCGTGTATTAAATAAATTCAATGCACACAGACTGAAGTAGTTTAAGTCTTTGGTTCTTTTAATTGTGATGATTTTGGCTCACATTTAACAAAAACCCACCAACTCACTATCTCAACAAATTAGAATACTCCATAAGACCAATAAAAAAAAATTATTTAGCAAACAAACATGCAAATTTGTAAAACTTTGTGTGGGATGGCCGTTTGAATTCTGTGTACATCTGTGGGCACATATTCTGTGCAGGCCTGCTTATTAGGTTCATTCTGACGCAATCCTTCCAGTTCCTAACTCATGAAGAATATAGCTTCATGTGCATTTACAGCTGTTGGAAACAGGTATGGTATTGTCCTTGGAGGGATCTGAAAAGCATCCATGCTCACAAAGCAGACCTAAATATTTCCTTTCCCTTAATTTTACAAGATTTACTCATGTTTAGAGCTGCTAAACTCTCTGGCACTAGACTCATAATTGGATCAGTGCTTTCTTTAATAATCTCCAATTATGTGAGCAGGCTGTCTAGCAGGCCTTGTTTCAGATGACTAGAGCCCATGGGAGAAAAGGGCAGAGCTCTGATTCATGTGCGCTGCTATTATTGCCACTGCCTCTCTGGAGACCGCCAGCCGAGGCTCAAATATGCAGTTTCGCCTTCTTTTAATCTTAAACCCAAATTCACACTCTTGACTCCTAAGACTATGATGGTATACACAGTAGAGTACAGACGATTGAGCTAGCAGGTGTAATTTATTTTGAGGATTTTCAGTTGGGAAAATCTTGCCTCTTTCTTTGGAAGCAACTTTTATTTGGTTGTACAGTATGTGTTTGTTGATGTGTTTTGCCTTGGACTGTGGAATGTGTTATCTTGCCTTCAACGTCTGGAATCTGTCTCCAGGATTTCCTCTGGGAAGTGGCATTTCTTATTTTTTCTTATCCCAGCACACTTCATTGATGTTGACCGATAAGTTCATTCGAAGGTATCAAAGTATATGTCCTTTTTATATGTCACCACCATCCCATGCCATAGCCTTGAACTAATGGATGAGGAACTTTTGTTCTGTTTGCATAAAATTGGAGCCCGTTTTTTTTTTTTAGGAAGTGAATGTCTTGAAATGTGTTTTAATGGTTACTCATTATTGCTAATAGCATACTTCAGTTCCTTTTTTTCCTCCCATGTGGGAGTATACCAGCCATGACTGGCAGGTTTAATATGAAGACAGGCAAGTGCTCTCATATCCTATGTGGAACTAACCTACGGAACATCTGGGTAGGTTTTTCCACCCAGAGGAACAGCCTTTTTGAAACACTTGAATCAGCTGTGAATTCCACTGAAAAAATGATTTGATAGGTGAAAGAATGTGTATTTTTAGTATCTCTGTGACTCCTCATGTACTGTTGTTGTTGTTTTTTTGGCCATGCATACTGACCCAAGTTTCCCTTTAAAATTTAGACTGGGACAGGGAGAAACTCCTGGAAGCTTGGATGTCTAATGCTGAAAACTGCTGTCAGCGCTCAGGTGTTCAGATGCCAACTCCTCCGCCCAGAGGCTACAACACCTGGGACACCCTGCCCTCACCCCGTACGCCTCGCACCACACGCTCATCTATCACCTCCCCGGACGAGATCAGCCTGACCCCTGCTGATGATGATCACTCCTTGGTGAGGGATCAGATTTGTTCCTCTATTAGTGATTGGTGTACGGCCTCTTCTGTGGAGGTGATGTACAATAGTTAGTTTTAATGTAATGAATTTTAATGCATAGGTAGATCAATTGTGGTGGTGTAGCCATGGGGTTAGATCTGGGTTACTGAAATGTTGTAGGTTCAAATCCCATTAATGGGATAAGAATACCAAACATGAATGTTTCTGTTCAAAATCTTGTTACACGGTGCATATCTATGAATCTATATTCACACCAAGGTTGAACTTTCACCTGCAGATAAACCTAAATATTTTTTTGCATATGAAAATGTTGCTCTATGAACATTCTTTCTCCATATTTTTCATTTGCATTTGCAAAAAAGTTTTTCTCTTAAATAAAAACAAGGGCTGCTACAAAATGAAAATGAAAAAAAAAAAAGGAGCGGATATTAGAAAACACTCAAAACAGTTCAACAGTTTGTTTGGTCTGTACTCATAGTAAAATATATTTGCATGTATAATAAACCTGAAAAAAGTACATTTCTAAAATGTGTTCTTTACTTACTTTAGTTTAGTACTTTACTTTAGTTACTACTTTACAGGTGCATCTCAATAAATTAGAATGTCGTGGAAAAGTTCCTTTATTTCAGTAATTCAACTCAAATTGTGAAACTTGTGTATTAAATAAATTCAATGCACACAGATTGAAGTAGTTTAAGTCTTTGGTTCTTTTAATTGTGGTGATTTTGGCTCACATTTAACAAAAACTCACCAATTCACTATCTCAACAAATTAGAATATGGTGACATGCCAATCAGCTAATCAACTCAAAACACCTGCAACGGTTTCCTGAGCCTTCAAAATGGTCTCTCAGTTTGGTTCACTAGGCTATACAATCATGGGGAAGACTGCTGATCTGACAGTTGTCCAGAAGACAATCATTGACACCCTTCACAAGGAGGGTAAGCCACAAACATTCATTGTCAAAGAAGCTGGCTGTTCACAGAGTGCTGTATCCAAGCATGTTAACAGAAAGTTGAGTGGAAGGAAAAAGTGTGGAAGAAAAAGATGCACAACCAACCGAGAGAACCGCAGCCTTATGAGGATTGTCAAGCAAAATCGATTCAAGAATTTGAGTGAACTTCACAAGGAATGGACTGAGGCTGGGGTCAAGGCATCAAGAGCCACCACACACAGACGTGTCAAGGAATTTGGCTGCAGTTGTCGTATTCCTCTTGTTAAGCCACTCCTGAACCACAGACAACGTCAGAGGCGTCTTACCTGGGCTAAGGAGAAGAAGAACTGGACTGTTGCCCAGTGGTCCAAAGTCCTCTTTTCAGATGAGAGCAAGTTTTGTATTTCATTTGGAAACCAAGGTCCTAGAGTCTGGAGGAAGGGTGGAGAAGCTCATAGCCCAAGTTGCTTGAAGTCCAGTGTTAAGTTTCCACAGTCTGTGATGATTTGGGGTGCAATGTCATCTGCTGGTGTTGGTCCATTGTGTTTTTTTAAAACCAACGTCACTGCACCCGTTTACCAATAAATTTTGGAGCACTTCATGCTTCCTTCTGCTGACCAGCTTTTTGAAGATGCTGATTTCATTTTCCAGCAGGATTTGGCACCTGCCCACACTGCCAAAAGCACCAAAAGTTGGTTAAATGACCATGGTGTTGGTGTGCTTGACTGGCCAGCAAACTCACCAGACCTGAACCCCATAGAGAATCTATGGGGTATTGTCAAGAGGAACATGAGAAACAAGAGACCAAAAAATGTAGATGAGCTGAAGGCCACTGTCAAAGGAACCTGGGCTTCCATACCACCTCAGTAGTGCCACAAACTGATCACCTCCATGCCATGCCGAATTGAGGCAGTAATTAAAGCAAATGGAGCCCCTACCAAGTATTGAGTACATGTACAGTAAATTAACATACTTTCCAGAAGGCCAACAATTCACTAAAAAAATTGTTTTTATTGGTCTTATGAAGTATTCTAATTTGTTGAGATAGTGAATTGGTGGGTTTTTGTTAAATGTGAGCCAAAATCATCACAATTAAAAGAACCAAAGACTTAAACTACTTCAGTCTGTGTGCATTGAATTTATTTAATACACGAGTTTCACAATTTGAGTTGAATTACTAAAATAAATGAACTTTTCCACGACATTCTAATTTATTGAGATGCACCTGTATATCGTAATTCTGACTTTTTCTCAGAATTACAAGTTTATATGTTGTGATTCTAAGTTTATATCTTGCAATTCTGACTTTTTCGCAGAGTTTACATCTCAGAATTTCGAGAAAAAAATTCTGAATTGTAAAATAATTACCTTTTTTTTTTTTTTTCATACATATGTGTCTGGAATGACATAGGAAGTCTATACTTTGTTTATAAAAATCTTATTTATTCATGCTTGATTTTTAAACTCTGCAGTTTGACGGTTTACCCACAATGCCATCTGTTTCTCGTCATCTAGGTAACAGGCTTTTGTTCAAATCTGAAGCATGACATGCAAAATTTACTATGAAGTTCTTATGCTCACTTCCATTCTCTGCATCTGTTATTGCTTTTGTTGAGCATTCGCTCATAATGCACTGTCTGAAATGTGTTTTTCAGAGGAACGGTGAGCTTTGAAGCTCTGTGAGTTTGCTGTCTGATGAAATGAAGGAGTTTATCTTTGTCTGTAATGATGTTCATGTTTTGAGAGCGTGGAGTTGATGCTGACAGACGTTTTTGTTGTCACAAATAATGAGGACGGAAAGCAGCCCTCTGTCACTGCGTCTTCTGTGTGTGTGTGTTGTATACACTGTATCTGGTCCCAGTTTAAAACCACAGTTACTAAATTACACTGCGCAGACCTTTCCAAAACATACATGTGTTATGTATACAGAGACATAGAGAGAGTCCGTTTTAATAGCTCCAGTGTCACTGTTTGCGTTTATCAGCCTCTATAATATCATTCATGAAATGCAAGCAGAACACATTTCTGTGTGAAACATTCATAAAAACTATTTGCATGTAAGTTTTAAATTCAACGCAACAGTTAATGTTCATCGTTTTTATGAATGATGAACGAGGCCCTGCACTGGCATCACATAGCCAAACCCAGAACAGGGTTATTATAGTTAAATAAACCATAAAAAATTTTAATAAAATAAAAATAAATAAATAAATAAAAAAGTTACCTAAAATAAAAAAACACATTAACTGAAATTTAAAATAAATAAATAAAAGTGTTTTGTTTCAACTAGTTGCTAGGAAAAAATTTTATTTTGTTTGACTTAACATACTTAAATAACTAAAAAATAAAACTGAATAAAAATAAATAAAAAAAGTATATCAACATATTAAAAAAAATAATAATTATAAAAAGACAAAAATACACAACAAATTACCTAAACTAAACTAAAATTTCAATGAAAAGTAAAATATAGAAAATCTAAATATTAATAAAAACTATTATATATATATATACACACCTGTATAATGTTTAATTGTTTATTTACTATAATATTAGTGATATTGTATAATTAAAATATATATTATACAATTCAATTTATATATATACACACACACATATACATAATTATTTATTTTAAAATTATAATGAATATTATATGAATTAATTTTGCATGGTATGATTATTATTATTAATTAAATTGTACCTATTTTAAAATATCTATACATTTCTTGTTTTAAATGTCCATTAGTATTTTATGGTTCGGTTTAGTCTATAATAATTATAATAAGCTTATTTAACAACAATAGAAGTCAGAAGGGAAGTAAACGTGTGTGTCAGACAGAGTCCAGCTGAGCTTTAGTCGTGTGTGTGTGTGTGTCATGTGTATGATGGATGAGTGTTCACATGAGTGTTCATTAGAGCAAACACAGCTATTGTCTGTATTTAAATGAGCATGTGTTGGGCTGATATTGAACAAACACACACACACACACACACATATATGTGGCTCAGTCTGGTTACTCCTGATAGCTTTGAAGTGGTGGCTGCTCTTGGCGGTGTGTGTCCTCATGCTGGGTCAGTAATTAAACGTGATGTTTATCATAGTGTGCAGTGTAAATGATGAGTCTGGAGACGAGTGATAAACACTGTTGATTATAAGAGCTCATCCACGCTGCATTGCCTCTCCTTGACTTTGTGTCTAATACACTCTCTCACACACACACACAGGAAGTGGATTGCTGGAGTGCTGATGGAGTGCCGTGTGTCATTTATGTTTGATCTATGATCGCATTAATTACCTCTGCTCTTATTAAAGAATATTCTGGGTTATTTTTTGATGTAATGTTTATGGACAGCATCTGTGGCTTGCTCTCAAGTCTGACAGACATGGATTTTGACTTGTCCTTATGCTTGTATAAACTTACAATGGAAGTCGAGCAGGGATAGGAGCAACACTGCAAATAAACATAGGGCTGTTTGTTGTGGTACTTTCTGTAAGAGTAAAGAAAATATTTGTAAATAATTATTGTAATGTAATGAATGTTAATTCATCTGATTATTAATGATAATATTATTGATGTTGGTTTTTCATTATTGTTTCATGATTTTGCATCAATACATACTATACTATTTCAATGCATCAATTTATTAATTATATTATATGTTCATTTATTCAGCATTTTTTCTTTATGATGTTGCATAAATGGTATGAATTATTAAATAATAATATAATAATTTTTAACAATTATATACTGATGTACCAGTATTAATTTTGCATTATTTTTCTCATCAGTACTTGAGACCCTTGTTGTTGTTTTTTTTTTGTTTGTTTTTTTGTCTTTCATTCATTTATATAAAAATCAGACATTCATGATGCTTTTTGTAAGGGTAAAGAGACTAAATATTTGTAAATGATTAATATAATTAATGTTAGTTAATTTGATTATTAACATTATTATTATTATTATTATTATTTGGATAAGTCCATTTAATGAAGCAGCAGCTTGTCTGAATAATATTGGACAAACTCGAAGGCAGCCATGTGATAGAGAGATTAAAACTGATTCCCTTCAGAATGTCTTGGCCCATAGACGTCCATTAGAAATTCATTAGTGTAAACATGATTTCTGCTCGTTTTTAGAAACGGTGGGATTATTTTCTGTAGTAGCTGACGACGTGTCTCAGACGCCATCGATAGAGGTTAAGTTGTATTTAACCTGGAATATTCCTGCAGTACTGGACCGTTCACTGTTCATCAATAATATACTCACACTCACGCTCCGGAAGGTTAAGCTAATAAACGTGACCCCTCTCACTCTCACTCGTTGTGTGAAAGGTCCCCTTGTTGTTGTTTTTTTTTGTTTGTTTTTTTGTCTTTCATTCATTTATATAAAAATCAGACATTCATGATGCTTTTTGTAAGGGTAAAGAGACTAAATATTTGTAAATGATTAATATAATTAATGTTAGTTAATTTGATTATTAACAATATATCGGTATCTATTTAGCATTCTTTTTCTCATGCTATTGCATCAGTACTTAATTTCTTCATTGTTTCTATTTATTTTTATTTATTTAATAATCTGACACCCAGATTATTATTATTTTTATTATTAATTTTTTATAATAGTATTTTTATTTTTCGACGTGTCTCAGACGCCATCGATAGAGGTTAAGTTGTATTTAACCTGGAATATTCCTGCAGTACTGGACCGTTCACTGTTCATCAATAATATACTCACACTCACGCTCCGGAAGGTTAAGCTAATAAACGTGACCCCTCTCACTCTCACTCGTTGTGTGAAAGGTCCCAGCTTGGTCTTTAAGCCCCATTATTAAGAGAGTTAATCATCTGAACCACCACCGGACCCTTTGGCACCTGAGAGGAGAGACGATGAGAAGAGCACTGGAGAACAGCCAGAGAAAGAGAAAGCTTTCAAAGGACTTATTCTACACTTCAGGAGCATTTAATTTTTCCCTTATAACTTTAGTCAAGTTTTCTTATAACATAATTCAGTTTTCCATGATGATTTTCCACGTTCTTTCTGACCTTTACATACTTTATGTTTGGGTGGAAGAAAAAAAAATAGATTGTGCATTGATTCTAAAACTTCATTGCGCAGGATGTGAGAAACGAGTGCTTTGACTGTGTTAAGCTTCAGTGTTTTCTTTTCCAAATTAATGCTTTTTGTTCATACACATATTATTTCATTTCATTTATTCACTCATTTGTTCGTTCATAGATTCATTCCTTTTCTCATTCATTTATTCATATATTCATTCCTTCATTCTTGTTTATTCATTTGTTTGTTCATTTGTTCATAGATTAATTTCTTCATTCTTGTTTGTTTGTTCATTCGTTCATAGATTAATTCCTTCATGTTTGTTTGTTCATTTGTTCATAGATTCATTCCTTCATTCTTGTTTGTTTGTTCATTCATTCATAGATTCATTCCTTCATTCTTGTTTGTTTGTTCATTCGTTCATAGATTCATTCCTTCATTCTTGTTTGTTTGTTCATTCGTTCATAGATTCATTCCTTCATTCTTGTTTGTTTGTTCATTCGTTCATAGATTAATTCCTTCATTCTTGTTTGTTTGTTCATTTGTTCATAGATTCATTCCTTCATTCTTGTTTGTTTGTTCATTCGTTCATAGATTCATTCCTTCATTCTTGTTTGTTTATTCATTCGTTCATAGATTCATTCATTCATTCTTGTTTGTTCATTAGTTTGTTCAGTTGTTCATAGATTCATTCCTTCATTCTTGTTTGTTTATTCATTCGTTCATAGATTCATTCATTCATTCTTGTTTGTTCATTAGTTTGTTCAGTTGTTCATAGATTCATTCCTTCATTCTTGTTTGTTTTTTTCATTCGTTCATAGATTCATTCATTCATTCTTGTTTCTTCATTAGTTTGTTCATTCGTTCATAGATTCATTCCTTCATTCTTGTTTGTTCAGTTGTTCATAGATTAATTCCTTCATTCTTGTTTGTTCATTAGTTTGTTCAGTTGTTCATAGATTCATTCCTTCATTCTTGTTTGTTTGTTCATTCGTTCATAGATTCATTCCTTCATTCTTGTTTGTTTGTTCATTCGTTCATAGATTCATTCATTCATTCTTGTTTGTTCATTAGTTTGTTCAGTTGTTCATAGATTCATTCCTTCATTCTTGTTTGTTTTTTTCATTCGTTCATAGATTCATTCATTCATTCTTGTTTGTTCATTAGTTTGTTCAGTTGTTCATAGATTCATTCCTTCATTCTTGTTTGTTTTTTTCATTCGTTCATAGATTCATTCATTCATTCTTGTTTGTTCATTAGTTTGTTCAGTTGTTCATAGATTCATTCCTTCATTCTTGTTTGTTTGTTCATTCGTTCATAGATTCATTCCTTCATTCTTGTTTGTTCATTAGTTTGTTCAGTTGTTCATAGATTTATTCCTTCATTCTTGTTTGTTTGTTCATTCGTTCATAGATTCATTCCTTCATTCTTGTTTGTTCATTAGTTTGTTCAGTTGTTCATAGATTAATTCCTTCATTCTTGTTTGTTTGTTCATTTGTTCATAGATTCATTCCTTCATTCTTGTTTGTTTGTTCATTCATTCATAGATTCATTCCTTCATTCTTGTTTGTTTATTCATTCGTTCATAGATTCATTCATTCCTTCTTGTTTGTTCATTAGTTTGTTCAGTTGTTAATAGATTCATTCCTTCATTCTAGTTTGTTTGTTCATTCGTTCATAGATTCATTCCTTCATTCTTGTTTGTTCAGTTGTTCATAGATTCATTCCTTCATTCTTGTTTGTTTGTTCATTCGTTCATAGATTCATTCCTTCATTCTTGTTTGTTCATTAGTTTGTCTTTCTTGTTTGTTCGTTTATTCTTAGATTCATTCGTTTATTCTTGTTTGTTCATGTGATCATAGTTTCATTCCTTCTTGTTTGTTCATTAGTTTGTTCGGTTGTTCATAGATTCATTCCTTCATTCTTGTTTGTTTGTTCATTCGTTCTTAGATTCATTCCTTCATTCTTGTTTGTTCATTAGTTTGTAGATTCATTTCTTCATTCTTGTTTGTTCGTTTATTCTCAGATTCATTCGTTTATTCTTGTTTGTTCATGTGATCATAGTTTCATTCCTTCTTGTTTGTTCATTAGTTTGTTCAGTTGTTCATAGATTCATTCCTTCATTCTTGTTTGTTTGTTCATTCGTTCATAGATTAATTCCTTCATTCTTGTTTGTTCATTAGTTTGTAGATTCATTCCTTCATTCTTGTTTGTTCGTTTATTCTTAGATTCATTCGTTTATTCTTGTTTGTTCATGTGATCATAGATTCATTCCGTCTTGTTTGTTCATTAGTTTGTAGATTCATTCCTTCATTCTTGCTTGTTCATTTGTTCTTAGATTCATTTCTTCATTCTTATTTGTTCATGTGTTCATAGATTCATTCCCTCGTTGTTTTTATTCACTCGTTCGCAGAATCATTCGTTCTTGTGTGTTCATTGGATTGTAGATTATTTCCTTCATTCTTGTTTGTTCATTCATTTGTAGATTTATTCCTTCTTGTTTATTCATTTGTTCTTAGATTCATTTAATCAGTTCATTTAATTTATATTTTTTCGTCTATTTATTTATTCATTCATTCATTCTTGCATTAGTCTGTTCGTATGTTCATAAATTCATTCATTATTTTACAATTTGTAATATGTTTGCTTTTTTTCTGTTTATTCATTTATTCAGTCGTGTTCACTTGTTCATTTGTTCGTTTATTTATTGTTCTGTTCATGTGTCTATTACTGTGTTCTTTCATTCATGACGTTTTGAACGATTCATCTGTTTATTCATATGTTCATTGATTTTTGTTCATTCACATATTCATTCATCCATTCTTGATCGAAAAGTGTGTTTGCTTTTATGTTTTGAAGCTATTTAGTTAGTTAATTTATTAAGTACATATAAGTAAATATGTTTAATAGTTTAAATTTGGTATTCAATAGACCCATTTAGGATTGAATCATGATTCCCAGAATTGAGTCACACTGAATTGTGAGGTTTCTAAAAATTCCCACCCCCACTTTACGCATGTTTCAGGCCTTTTATTTGAAGAGTATCAGGTTTGTTTGTGTGTTTTAATAGAGTAGATAACAGTGAGACTGTTTGTGTGTATAAGATTAATCTGGGATTTAAATAAATGAATCATCTCAGATCATTTGTCTCATAATAACATTTGCAAACACGACACAGACCCAAACAAAACAGACGCGCCCCTCGGCCCATCATTAGATAGCATGGCTGTGCCGTGACCCGTTAATGGAAGGTAATGTACCCTACAGAGTGTTAATATGGGGTGAAAGCAGCTCAGTGTGTGTGTGTGAGACAGTCAGAGAAGAGTTATGAGCCAGACTGCGTGCCATCGGACGGGTCAGCGGGCATCTAATGGAGGCATTCAATAATAATCTGCCGCTCGTGCCATGTCTTTTTACTGTGTGTGTATTAGTGTAATGGTAGTATCCGGTGTATGTATTGATGACTCCAGGGATCGATGCGTCCTGGGTTACGATCCATCCATTATGTGCATGTGTGCGTGTGTGTGTGTGTCTGTCTGTGTAATATTGAAGATCTCTGCATTTGTGCTGGCAGTGAAATTGTGTTACAGACATGAACAGGAGAGTTTTTAACTGATCTGTCCATCAATTCTAATGACTAAATATAATGTAGAAACTTAAATTTTCTGTAAAGCTGCTTTGCAACGATTTGCATCGTGAAAAGCGCTATACAAATAAACTTGAATTGAATTGAAATTCAACCATTTGTTTGTTTATTTGTTCATTCTTTCATTAGTTTGTTCATTTATTTGTTCATATATTCATTCATTACTTAGATTCATGATTGTTCTTTTGTCTATTCAGTCATGTTCATTTGTTCATCCATTAGTTTATTTGTTGTTCTGCTTATTTGTCTTTTTCTGTGTTCTTGGATTCAATAGTTTATTGATTTATTCATTCGTATGCTTGTTAGTTTTTCGTTCATTCGCTCAAGTTATTAGTTAATTTGTTCATTTATTCTGTGATTTGTTCATTCTTGTTCATTGAATTGATTTATATTCATTTATTAATTTATTAATTTGTAATTTATTGGTTCATGTTCATTCATTAGTTTCTTTGTTGTTCTGTTCATTTGTCCATTTCTTTTCTCTTTGGTTCATTAGTTTGGTAATTGATTCATTCATAGTTCATTGGTTTTGTTCGTTAGTTTGTTAATTTATTGAATGATTTCTTCATTCTTTAATTAAGTTGATCAAATCTTTAATTGATCATACATTGCTTTAATTAATATGTTTGTTCTATTGTCTGTTCATTCATTATATTAGTCATGTTCATCTGTTCATTCATTAGTTTTTTCATTGTTCTGTTCTTTGTTTAATTATGGTTTTTTATTTGTCAGTTTGTTGATTGATTCATCCATTCATGTTTGATTATTTTTTGTTCATTAGTTTATTAGTTTGCTTGTCAATTTATTCCGTCATACTTTCATTAGTTTGAACATTTATTTGTTCATATGTTCATATTTATTCATTACTTTAATTCATATATTCTTTTTTTCTGTTTCATTTATTCAGTCATGTTCATTTGTTCATTCATTCGATTGTTTGTTCATTCATTCGTTCATTCATTCATTTTTGTTCATTCATTTATTAGTTTATTCTGTCATTTGTTCATTCTTTAATTAGTTTTTTCATTCAATCATAACTTCAATTGTTCATTTATTACTTTAATTCATGTTTGTACTTTTGTCTGTTCATTCATTTATTCAGACATGTTCATTTGTTCATTCATTAGTTTATTTCTGTTCACTTGTCTATTTCTGTATTCTTTGATTCGTTAGTTTGTTGTGTGATTCATCCGTTCATTCGTATGTTCATTGATTTTTGTTCATTTAGTTTATTAGATCATTAATTTATTCCTTCATTAGTTTATTCATTTATTAGTTCATTTATTCATTCATTACTTTAATAATTCATGCTTGCTCTTTTGTCTGTTCATCAGTTTGTTCTGTCATGTTAATTTGTTCATTCGTTAGCTTATGTATTCATCTGTTTATTTGTGTTCTTTCATTCATTAGCTTTTGACTGATTCATTAATTCAGTCTGACGTCTGTTCATTCACATATTTATTAGTTTGTTGTTTAATTAGTTCGTTCTTGTTTGCTCATTTGTTTGCTGATTGATTGATTCATTCATTCTTACATTAGTTCAAATAAAATGTTCTTTGGTCTGTTCATTCTTTTATTAATTCAAGTTTATTTGTTCATTCAGTAGTTTTATTTATACCGTTCATTTTGTTTATTTCTGTTCTTTCATTCATCAGTTTGAATGATTCCTCTGTTCAGTGATACATGTACATTCTCATATTCATTCATTCGTTCATCCGTTTATTAATTCATCCATTCTTGTTTGTTCATTTGTTTGTAGATTCATTCCTTCATTTATTCAGTTTGTCTATACAGTGTTCATTCATTAGTTTGTTCATACATCCAGTCTTTGTTCATAGATTCATTCATTTGTTTGTTCATTTTATCTGTTTATTCATCTATTCATACATTAATTCTTGCCCATGTTCATAATTTTGTTCATAATTTTGTTAATTCACTATATGTTTGTTCTTTTGTCTGTTCGTAAATTTATTCAGTCATGTTCATTTGTTTGTTCATTCATATGTTCATTGATTTGTTTGTTAATCAATTCATCCATTCACATTTAGTTCGTAGATTCATTCGTTCAAGTATCAGTTTGTTTGTCTGTCCATCAAGCATAGCGTTAGTTCTGGCAGGTCACGTTAGTCAAGCTCGCATCAGCTGACCTTCAGCTGATCCCCATCTACCTATAGGAATACGACACCTATCTAAGCATTCATATATACGGTCCCTCAGTATTATCAGCAGTTTTCGCATTGCTCAATAGCTAATTACCCTCCTCCATCCCCAGCTCCTCCTCTGTCAGTCGGGATTCAGCCTTCTGATTCTCCTTTGAATCAGACTAATTCTAAAATGTGTACATACAATTATTGAACTTTAACGATATCTGTAATACATTGATGTTAGTTCTGCTCTGTTTACCCTGGGGGGTTATTGCTGCTCTCCCTGCTCTCATCCATGCTAGGCTGCATGGAGGCGCAGGGAGTTCTTGCCCAGAACAGAACCATACCGCCAATCCAAACTGTATGCTAATTGTCAATCATCTTTGACGATAGTGGTCCTGACAGAAATTTATTTATCCATCTGTTCATTCATTTATAAGTTTATTCATTCAAAGCAAAGAGTAGGAATGATAGAGGGAGCGTAAAAGAGAATGTCAGAGATCTCACAACGTCGTGCTTATTTGAACTTGAGCTAAAAATAAGCTGCAGTTACTCCATTAACCAGGGATCACTTAGAGACGACTGTGAGATCCTGTTTCATAATGAGACCCAAAAACAGTTCCTGCTTGTGAAGCCTCTCCGGACCCCAAACGAGCTCGGCAGACGCAAATTACAGTATAAGAGGCTCTGAGAAAACTGACATTTGTGAATAAATTGGTGTAATGGGAATTTTTGTTGCAAAAGTTTATTCTGAGATATTGAGAGATGTGTTATGCATTCTAAACCTAATTTCATACAATGCTTCAATTGTACACCACCATTCAAAAGCACAGTAATATTGTGAAATATTATTACAATTTAAAATGACTGTTTTATATGGTAATATATTTAAAATGTAAATTACATTGATCACTTCTGATTAGTAATGTAATGAAATGTTATTGCAATTTAAAATAACTGTTAATAGTAATATTGTAATAGTATTATTGTGAAATATGATTACAAACTAATATAACTGTTTTATATTGTAATATATTTTACAAAATAAATAAAAATATAATGTTTGATTAGTAATATTTGATTAGTCGTGGCGTAATGCTTAGAGAGTCGGACTTGTCACCCAAAGGTGTTTTATATTGTAATATATTTTAAAATGTTCATTAAAATAACCACTTTTGAACAGTAATAACTGCTAAATATTTTTACAATTTAAAATAGCTGTTTTATATTTTAACGTGCTTTTATGTTGTAATGTATTTTAAAGTATAAATTAAATTAGTAATGATGCGAAATATTATTACAATTTAAAATAACTGTTTTAATATATTTCAAAACGTAAATTAAAATGATCACCCTCATACATCTTTGCTAAATTAAAGTATTAATTTCTTTCAAAAAATCTTACTGACCACAGACTTTTTAATGCGAGCTGGAATTTAAATTAAAATGATCACCCTCATACATCTTTGCTAAATTAAAGTATTAATTTCTTTCAAAAATCTTACTGACCCCAGACTTTTGAATGCGTGCTGGAATTGAAATTAAAAGGATCACCCTCATACATCTTTGCTAAATTAAAGTATTAATTTCTTTCAAAAATCTTACTGACCCCAGACTTTTGAATGCGTGCTGGAATTGAAATTAAAAGGATCACCCTCATACATCTTTGCTAAATTAAAGTATTAATTTCTTTCGAAAATCTTACTGACCCCAGACTTTTTAATGCGTGCTGGAATTTAAATTAAAATGATCACCCTCATACATCTTTGCTAAATTAAAAATGCGTGCTGGAATCGATGATTTGCAAGCCCATCATCTAATGGAAATTTTGAAATGCATCAAAAAGCAGTACGCTTCTCTATATTTCCCACTCACTTCCTGATGTTTCATGTTGTCTGTGTTTTTTTTCCCAGGTGATGATGACTTCCTGTTGGGGTTGGGTGAGCTGCCGGAGACCTTCCCCAGCGACCCTCCAGAGCCCCTCCCACACTTCCTGCTGGAGCCGGAGGACGCTTACATCATCAAGAACAAAGCTGTCAATCTCTACTGCACGGCCACGCCTGCCGCTCAGATCTACTTCAAATGCAACGGCGAGTGGGTCCATCAAAGAGAACACACCATAGAGGAGCGGGTGGACGAGACGTCGGGTCAGTCACACACACACAGCATCACTCTCCTTTATGGGTCGGAAACATTACAGCCTTTTCTGAGGTGCAATAAAAATGTGATAGCTCTGCTTTATTCATGGTTTTCATTGCTAAAGGTGCTGCTAGAGAGATAGATAAACCCCTTCCTGACACATACAGTTTTGTGTATTATTTATGTGATGTTATGAGAGCTTTTTTATGAAGGCTTCTTTATATGACTGCTATGGACACAGGGAGTAAGTATAGTCAACACCAATTGTGATCAGAGACAAGACCTAGACCACTTTCACTGACCGTGGATATATATGGAAGCTTGTTTCCGCCATGGGATAAAAACAAACCAAAAAAACTTTTTATCTCACAATTCAGACTATTCTCACAATTCTGAGAAAAAATGTCTGAATTTCAAAAAGAAAGTCAGAATTTCGAGTTTATATCTCGCAATTCTGACTTCTTTTTCTCACAATTGTGATTCACAGTATATCGCACAATTCTGATATTTTTCTCAGAATTGCACGTGTATATCTTGCAAGTCTGCGTTTATATCTCGCAATTATGAATTCAGATCAATTTAGTTCAATGTTGATTCAATTCAGTTCAAAAACTGTCAGTGTTGCAAAGTTCAATTATAAAACAAGTTTAATTCAGCCACACTGTAAAAAAATTGCATTTTTACATTTTTTACATTTACATTTTTTTTATTCTTTGTAAAATTTGCTAGCAATTTCTGAATGAAAATTATTTTAAAGTAAGTCCTACATCATACTTTTTCAGTGTATAAGTAGCTACAAAAACTAATCTACCATAGTCATTATTCAGCTCAAGTAAGTTCAATGTTGATTCAATTCAGTTCAAAAACTGTCAGTGTTGCAAAGTTCATCCATTATGAAACAAGTTTAATTCAGCCACCGTAAAAAAAAATTTAATACTACTTCAGTCTTTCTACTTAACATTTTTTCTTGAATTACATTTTTTTTTTTAAATTTTACATTTTTAAAATGTAAAATTTTTTACATTTAAAATTTGTAAAATGTCTTTGTAAAATTTGCTAGCAATTTCTGAGGGACAAATAAAGTAAAGATTGATTGAGTGAAAATTGTTTCAAAGTAAGTCCTACATCATATTTTTCAGTGTGTAAGTAGCTACAAAAACGAATCTACAATAGAGTCATTATTCAGCTCAAGTAAGTTCAATGTTGATTCAATTCAGTTCAATAACAGTGTCAATGTTGCAAAGTTAGTGTCATCCGGCTCAATTCAGTTCAGATTTTGTCCTCCTCCGATAGTGTCAGTGCAGTTAAATCGATAACATTATTCTTTAATAATTGTCTTTTAAACAGAAGATACTAGAGATTTCGAGTGAAATAATTAAATAAATAAGGTATGCACTCTCAATAAAAAAGGTGTTTTATTGGTTTTATGGTTTCATGAAGAACCTTTAACATATGTTTGAGGAGCCAAAAATTGTTGTTCTGTTTTTAAGAGTGTTGTTGATTTAATCAGGTGAGCAAAACACAGTGTCTGTTGTCTTTTTCGGTCACGATTCTGTAGCTCAAACTGTATCTCATAGCATTAGCAGTGCCAAGGTCAAGGGCTCGATTCCCAGGGAATGCATGAACTGATGATATGGTATGTATACATTCAATGCAAAGTCCGAGCATCTGCCAAATGCATAAATATCTTTTCACATTGCGACAACAGAATGCAGAGTAAAAGCCAAGAACAGTGAGTGATCCAGGTCCACTTTTGGTGATAGTCAAATGCTAATGTGTTACAATTCATAGTCATTTCTTTTCCACTTTCAAAATGTTCTATACAAGGAAACTTGCAGTGACATAAAAACCATGAGCGCAGAGCAGATGGGTATTGGCATATTGGTATTACTGGTTACTGTACTGGTATGAAGAAGATGAATAAGTGCTAATTAAACAAATTAAAGATTTTAATTATCTACTATCATGTTCAGAAGTTTGGGGATTGTAAGACTGTTAAATGTTTAAAGAAGTCTCTTCTGCTCGCCAAGGCTGCATTTATTTGTTACTCAGAGGGCCTCGTTTAAACAGACGTGTTAGTATATTTACACAACAGAACGGCATTCAGAAAAACGTCCGCCATATTCACAAAGTCAAGTAAGTTTCCATTGTTTTCTAGAAGAACGATCATTTATCTTTTGGTGGGCAATAGTGATGGGATTTGAGCTCGTAAAAACTGAATGTATAACATAATTAGAAAAAAAATATTGTTGAAGTATTCATCTAATATTTTTAATGCATGAAAAATGCTGCACAGGGACATCCATGAATGTTTTTTGGAGTGATCGTGAAAATGAATCCTTGAATCACTTGATTCATTGGCTATAACAGTTTGAACTGATTCACAGAAATTTATCAAATTTACTGACTCTAGCTGCTTTTATGCAACTGAATTTGAATTCTGGGATTGCATTTAAACGTCGCAGGCTTGATGCTCTTTTATTGAAAATATAAACTACCGTTCAAAAGTTTGAGGTCGGTAAGATTTTTGAATGCTTTCGGAATAGGTCTCTTCTGCTCACCAAGGCTGCATTTATTTGATCAAAAATACAGTAATATTGTGAAATATTATTACAATTGAAAATAACTGTTTTCTATTTGTATATAATGTAAAATGTCATTTATTTCTGTGATGCAAAGCTGAATTTTCAGCAGTCTTCAGTGGCACATGGCCCTTCAGAAATTTATTCTACTATGCTGATTTGCTCTTCAAGAAACAGTTATGATTATTGTCAATGTTTAAAACAGTTGTTCTGCTTCATATTTTTTGTGGAAACCATGATACATTTTCTTCAGGATTTTTTGATGAATAGAAAGCTCAAAAGAACAGCATTTATTTGAAATAGAAATCTTTTGTTATAGATTATAAATGTCTTTACTGTCACTTTTGATCTATTTGTTGCATCCTAGCTGAATAAAGCAATTGATTTCTTTAAAAAAATATATTACTGACCCCAGACCTTTGAACAGTAGAGTATGTTTGTGAACAATATACTCGCATGCACAGTTTTTCAATGTTTCAGATTCATCTGCCTTGTCTGTTCTTGACAGACGTCCCAAAGAGAAAATTGCAACAGGAATTCAGTTTTTATTCACAATAAGCCAAAACAAAAGTGTGTGTGTGTGTGTGTGTTTGTGTGTACTACTAACAGATCTCGTTGTAAACGCACCCCATCCCATTATTGCTGTCATTGATTTTCTGCCTGCGTTTATGTGTGTGTGCTTTTACATGCTTTGTGCGTTTTTATGCTTGCAAGGCTGCGCTGTATTGATATTCATCCAGCAGTCAATGTTAGAGGTGTTTTTAAGGCAATATTATTATTGCTAGTGCTCATAGTGCTTTGAACAAACCTCTAACATTAAATGTTAAGGTTCAGTGTGGGTCGTCCTGCAGTGATTGTGTTCAGTCGTGAATGATTCCTCAAATCATGTGTGTTGTTGACGAGAGGTGAGCTGGTACCTTAAGTGATCAGGCAGATGATTTTCACTTGCTGGACAATAAAACAGGAGAAAAAAAAAACTTACAAAAACAGACTTACATTGGTCTATAGATGTTGCTCTGGTCCTTCCTTCAGAGTATCTCAGAGATTTGAGGGTTTGACCAAAAAGCAACTTGTGAGTTCATCCACAAAATGCTCATGCTCTGAATTTTGTCTACATATTTTTGCAATCCAAACAACCCCTTTCATCAATGAAATGCAATTCTCGTTTACAAGATTAGCATTTTGTGGATGAAATGTATTGCATCTTTGCACAAAAATCACATTTAGATTCAGAATTTTGTGTGCATAATAAAGTTCTGACTGTACATTTCTATTTACAACATGCAACCTTGTTTTGTCTTGAAATACTGCATTTAACATTATACACTGCAATTATTTGACACCCCATACAAAACAAACGTGGAATACTTACATATGTGGAATGACAAACTGTGCCGAGTTCCACGTCCCAAAAAAATTTTTGTACGTTAAGCGACTATTCGTGAGCTTAATTAACTGCAGATATATATGGAGAAAAAGATTTCTCCAGAAAATGCAAATAGTGCAAAAATGCAATTTATAGATCATTTCAGCCTGAGATGTACCGTCACTATTTTTTGTACACTTCATAATTTTTAAGAAATTTAAGATAAAAGTTCCTCAGAATCTCCCAGTGACTACGATAGAATGTTTTGCACACAAAATGTAATTGACAGTGCATTCTGTTTAGTGATTGGTCTTCTTACTTACATTTATTTGCATACTGATTTGTGATTGGTCATTTCTTTCTTGCATCTTTTTAATCATCTTTAGCCGCCTTGTATTGTTCCTGCTGCCTTGCAAAAATTTTAGGTGATGCAAATCGAGTTTCCTATTTGTTTTTTAACATCTGTTTTAAATAATTATAGTTTGTTTGGTATTTCAATTTTTTTCTTTCACATTGTCTGTCTATTAGTAGTTCAATTTCTTTGTGTTTGTGTGTGTGTGTGTGTCCATCTGCAAAAGCATTTTAACACATGTGAAATTAATTACTTATGTCTATTAGTAGTTCTATTTCTTTGTGTGTGTGTGTGTGTGTGTGTGTGTGTGTGTGTGTGTGTGTGTGTGTGTGTGTGTGTGTGTGTGTGTGTGTGCACTGCAAAAATCATTTTCTTAATAAGTATTTCTTGTTTTCAAAATTAAAGCAAATTAAATAATTTAAGAAGAAAAATTACAGAATTAAGAGACCATGCATTATTATTTTTTGTCTTGTTTTTTCATGATCACATCTTGATTTCCATCCATTTTCTCATGATCTTGACTTGAGTGGAAAATGTTTTAAGCATAAATTATGTAATGTAAAATTAATGCTTAATACAAGAAGAAAAAAACATTATTTGTTCATACATAGATATATTCTCTGAAAGCAAGTCTTATATCCTATGAAATTTGCTTCTCAAATAAATGTATCTTGTTGTAAGGATATTTTAAAGAAAACAACACAAAATCCCTGCAGTGTGTCTGTCTGTCTGTTTCACTCACTGCATCGAGTTCTTGAGTGTGTAAACCATAAAGTTAGATCATCATTCTTCACCTCATCCTGTGTGAATCCTGCTCTATTCTCTTTTATAGCTGCTTGACCATGAGTGATGTTTGTTTAAACATTCATGTGTGTAAGTGTGTCTTTTCACCTCACTCCTTCTGTTCAAGGCTACAGGTTTCTTCCGTTCACATCCAGCATTCTGCACCAAATGCTGCCATAAACACAAAAACCCAAAGCACTAAACAAATAAACACAGAGAGGGTAAGTGTGAACTATTGATTTCTATCAGGGAATATTTCATGGAGACATTGAGGGGTTCATTATTTATACATGTAGAACAGAAGTCTGCTGGCAGAGCACTAAAATATATATAAAAACATCTCGCTTGCATCATGTGACATCGGTGTGATCGGCACTGACGTGGTGGGAGATTTGTAGACTCACAAGCTGTTCACAGGGCATCTGAGGAACTTTGTACACAAAAATGTCAACAGCTTTGTCAGGACTGATTTATGCAATTTCGTGTGAACATTTTACAACAACCTGAGTTCCACGGTCATACAGATTTGGACAATATGAGGGAAATGTTCTTGAATACGTGTTATTTTAGTATGACTGATATTCTATTATAGTTTTTGTTAATATTCTGAATTCTATTTTATATTTAAGCCTTTTCTTTTCACTTTAATTTTAGTTTTTACATTTTTGTGATTTTGTTGTGTTTTTGTCATTTTATACGTTTTTGTTTTTATTAATTGTTATTTATTAGTGTTATGTAATATTAGTTATTTTAGTACTTCAAGTTAAACTAAATGAAAATGAGAAATGTTGCCTTGGCAACTAAATTAGATCAAATAAGTTTCATTGTTGATTTATATTTTATTTCATTTAATGTTTATTTTGTTTCAAGTAACTTTTTTTTTCTTTTTTTTTTTGCAGTTATGTATTCAAATTGTTACCATTTATTATTTCTACATGATCTGACTATGAGGGAGAGGGAGTTAATAAAAACCTAATTAATAAAAAAAAAGTACAATTAAAATAAATAAATAAATACATGTAAAATAAAAACAATCAAAAATTAAACACACAACAATTAAACTAGATTAAATATTGTATGTTTACCTTCATGTCAATGCGAACATTAATAGACATCAGAGAACCATGAATGTGTTTTTAAATTATTAAAATATTAAATATTGTATATCAAAGAGGCTTGACTAACAAAACAGTTTATACGAACCCCCTCTGTAACCTAATGTAGGCATGTTGATTTAGTCATATCAAATAATATTTTTGTGACCCTACAAAGACAATTAATTATTGTATTAATTATGGTTTAATTCAAAACTATGAATTATTGTACAATTTATGGTGAAAACAGTAAAGGAACATTCCCAGAAGTCCATACATGACACATATGATTACATTTTACATTAATAAATCTTTTTTTTTTTAATTCTTTTCTTCTCAATTTGCTATCAGTAATGTACATTTGTTTTTTTTTGTTTTTTTTACATTTTGTCAAGTTATTTTTTGTTTGTTTATTATTTATTTGTTTTATTTTATTTTATTTTTTCCATTTAATTTCTGTCAACCACAGCTGCCAGTTTTTAACCATGAATTTAAAAGTTTTTTTTTAATTTGTCATTTTATACGTTTTTGTTTTTATTAATTGTTATTTATTAGTGTTATGTAATATTAGTTATTTTAGTACTTCAAGTTAAACTAAATGAAAATGAGAAATGTTGCCTTGGCAACTAAATTAGATCAAATAAGTTTCATTGTTGATTTATATTTTATTTCATTTAATGTTTATTTTGTTTCAAGTAACTTTTTTTTTCTTTTTTTTTTTGCAGTTATGTATTCAAATTGTTACCATTTATTATTTCTACATGATCTGACTATGAGGGAGAGGGAGTTAATAAAAACCTAATTAATAAAAAAAAAGTACAATTAAAATAAATAAATAAATACATGTAAAATAAAAACAATCAAAAATTAAACACACAACAATTAAACTAGATTAAATATTGTATGTTTACCTTCATGTCAATGCGAACATTAATAGACATCAGAGAACCATGAATGTGTTTTTAAATTATTAAAATATTAAATATTGTATATCAAAGAGGCTTGACTAACAAAACAGTTTATAGGAACCCCCTCTGTAACCTAATGTAGGCATGTTGATTTAGTCATATCAAATAATATTTTTGTGACCCTACAAAGACAATTAATTATTGTATTAATTATGGTTTAATTCAAAACTATGAATTATTGTACAATTTATGGTGAAAACAGTAAAGGAACATTCCCAGAAGTCCATACATGACACATATGATTACATTTTACATTAATAAATCTTTTTTTTTAAAATTCTTTTCTTCTCAATTTGCTATCAGTAATGTACATTTGGTTTTTTTGGTTTTTTTTACATTTTGTCAAGTTATTTTTTGTTTGTTTATTATTTATTTATTTTATTTTATTTTATTTTTTCCATTTAATTTCTGTCAACCACAGCTGCCAGTTTTTAACCATGAATTTAAAAGGTTTTTTTTAATGCATGCAGTCTAATATCTTTTGAAGATGTGCTCTCATTCAGAGATGTCCAGTTATTGAAGCAGGATTGGGCATAAGGCTGATGTTTGCACATTTAACATGTACAGTTTATCAATTCGAACCCATGACCTTGAGATTGCTTACTCTGCTGATTGAGCTACAGGAACGCTTTGAGACGGGAATGTTTACACAAAAATCCTGTCTCTTGTTTAGTTAGCAACATGAAAAGAAAGCATTCTTGGCATATTTTTTAGATAAGTAAGCACGGCCATCCTGAGGATTCTTTGATCACTTCTTTGAAAACTCATGCAGCTACACTTTCTTTGCAAGTACTTGTAATGCAGAAATTGCGGATTGCCTTGTTACATTAAAAAAACTTTTTTTTTGAAAAATTCTGCGTGTTGTCAATCAGTGTGGACCAGACATTGTGCCGAGAGTCTGATGCATGTGTGTGTGTGTGTGTGCAGGTTTGGTGGTGAGGGAAGCATGGATCGAGATCTCCCGGCAGCAGGTGGAGGAGTTGTTTGGTTTGGAAGATTACTGGTGCCAATGTGTCGCCTGGAGCTCCGCAGGAACCACCAAGAGCCGCAAGGTGCACGTCCGCATCGCATGTGAGTATATAAACACACACACACACACACACAGTGCTTTTATGAGAGGAGTCTTTGCTCTGTCTGCTCTGACTGCAGGAGATTTCTCTGTCTGACAGACACTTTGGCTTCATGTTTATTGACACACACACACACACACACACGGTCTGTGAGAAAGTCTGTAAGCTGGATGAAGGTAATGGAGTATTTATGCAGATCAGAGTCTGCAGACAGGAGACTGTCTGGAGCACACAAACACACACACACTCACACACACACGGGGAACTGTCTGGATATCGCTTTATGGTTGTATTAATCTTGTTAATTTCCTGCAGTTCATCTTGAGTGTGTGTGAGTTGGGAGCAGGTTATCGGTGCGGCCCAAGGGCACTTCACTCTCTCTCTGTCATCTCGGGCTGAGTGTGTGTGTGAGAGAGACACAGGGACATGGAGACTGAAGCTGACTGGCAGTACAACACAATAAACTTCCTCTCATCTGGATGCTTTCAGGATCAGAGCTAAATAAATCAATGCTGCTTTAGGACAGACAGACAGACAGAGACAGACAGACAGACAGACAGATAGATAGATAGATAGATAGATGAATGCATGAAATAGATATTACAAAAAGTAGGTTTAGAAAGATTTTTTTCATTCTTTTTTTTAAATTTTCTTTTTAATTTTTGGGTGAACTATCCCTTTAATAAATAATTTTTTTGTTAATATGGATTTTTTTATTTTCAGATTTTTTATTAATATGTAAATATGAAATCATTTTTAATTAAATTAGACTCTATTAATACGAAACTAAAATTGCCAGTAGGTGGCAGTAAATGTTTTACTGAGTAAGTCATTCGATTCATTCAAACTGCTGATTCATTCAGGAATGAAGTAAACGGCTCTCTTTATGAATGGGCCATTAAATCATTGGTTCACCCGATTTGTTCAAAATTAGTTTCTTTCAGAAACTGTGTGTTGCTTGGAGACACGCAACAGTTCTGCTGTGGCTTTAATAGGTATATAAAAACTGATCAAAAACATACAATATTGTGTCTAAAATATAACACAGTAGCTTCTTATTTAGTGAACTGTTGTATAAAATCAATATCACATTTGCACATTTGGGACAAAAACAGCACTCGTGTGATAGTGAAAGTGAAGTGACGTGTGGCCAAGTATGGTGACCCATATTCGGAATTTGTGCTCTGCATTTAACCCATCCAAAGTGCACACACACACCGTGAACACACACACACA